>NW_024119970.1:0-15727 GCF_003073215.2 Triticum urartu
AGCGCTTTTCTCTATATAAGAGTTTGTCCAGGCTTGTCCTTTGCTACAAAAAGGATTGGGCCACCTTGCTGCACCTTATTTACTTTTGTTACTTGTTGCTCGTTACAAATTATACTATCACAAAACTATCTGTTACCACTTATTTCAGTACTTGTAGAGAATACCTTGTTGGAAACCGCTTATCATTTCCTTCTGCTCCTCGTTGGGTTCGACACTCTTACTTATCAAAAAGACTACGATAGATCCCCTATACTTGTGGGTTATCACCTCACCGCCCGCGTTGCTCAGACGACCCCCATTGGCGGGCCACCTCGTCGTTCTCCGTCCCCCGCCGCCAACGCTGCCACCGGCCCGGTGGGGAACGAGCAGCAAGCGTCTTTGCTGCATCCTTCGGTACGGCAGGACGGCTGCACCGCCACTCCATCGCTGGCCCCAGCGGTTCGTCATCTCATGCACACCACACGCCCATGGAGGCGCGGGCCGCACTCCTCGCCACAAACAAGCTCCTATGCTACCGCCTAGTCGATGACCTCTACGAGGAGTGGCTCGACCGCGTCGCCGAGCTCGTCTGCACCGCAGGGGCTCTGTCATGGGTTTGTCATGGCAGATGTCCTTGTGAAAGGACTTAGTTGTGGAGCCATCGCTACGGGTTAGCTTAAAGGGGTTAAACCGGACAAGGGGACGCGTGGTGTTTTTATACTAGTTCGTCCCCTTCAAGGAAGGTAAAAGCCTACGTCTAGTTGTGATTGGTATTGCTAGGGTTTCGAAGGCCAGGGAGCGGATCCTCTTTGTCTGGCTCTCGAGTTGTTTTCTGTCCCTAAACCACTGCCGGGTCATCCCTTTATATACATAGGTTGACGCCCGCCAATCTACAGAGTCCCGAGGCCGGATCATAAACGTGTCTGGTTCGGTCTCTATCCTTCGTATCTTATAATACAAGTTACATGACTAGGTAGGTTTACATTTACAGGCTTTAACCTGCCTTTGGGCCTTGGTCCTTCGTAAAGCGCCATCATCCTTGCATCTTCATGGGCTTCTAATCTTCAAGGAGTTAACCCGGCTACACAAGGCCGGTTTACATCTAGTAGTAATATCCCCAACATTAGGCCCCAGATTGGTTTGAACTTGTTCATGTCAATCTTCTACACTTAGAAAAATTCTTCCCTCATATCTTCACCTTGATCTTGTAAACCGCCGTGATGTCATACTTCCAGATTATGATAAACCGCCCTGACGTCATCCATCCGTTGATGTCGAAGATTACCTTCATTTAATGTGTATTCAGTCACCGAGGCGACACATTTATTAACTTATCCATTTGTTGGGCTCCTCGATTCCCGCACTTGACATTTTATTGCTTCGCCTTATAAATAGGGGCAGAAAACCCCTTTCTTTTCCTTCCACTATCCTTTCATCCATTCTTCTTCCTCGCTACGCCTCCGCACCTGAGCACCGCTGTCATCGTCAAGCCTCGCCTCTGCTTCACCGTCGGCCGCTGCATCAACCTGTTCGCACCAGAGTTCCGCAGCACACCTCCGCTGCTTCCACGGCCACAGTAAGTCCTTCCCCCTTCCTTTCTAGATCCATTAGGGTTACCTTGCTCTTTGCGGTTCTTGAAGTTCATCGGAGCTTTTGGTGCTGTTCTTCCTTGGCCTGTAGATGAATGCTTCGCACTTATCGTATCCCTTACCGAGGTTAATCTTCTATTACCACCATAAATCCTTATGCGCAAAAGCTGATGTAGTCCCTCATAAACTATTTCGGGTCTTACCCTTTTTAGGTCGAAATATTTTGCTTTTCTGTCTTACCTTAGATCCGAAATTTTCATATGTCTCTGTGAAATATGTTTCTCCTCACGCCAACATAGGCGGTTTAACCTTGTATAAGTAATCTATACCATTAGCCCTCTGCTAAACCGGAGCAGCCTTTTACCTTCATAGTTATACTCCGGTTTAACAGTGTCTGAGTACTCCTGTCCTGTTATTACCTTTCACCCCTTATTGCATTGATTTCCGGTTTATGCGATTTCGCATATCAGTACGTTTCTTACTCCATTGTATCTTGCATATCATCATGAGTGATTTACAAACCGGCCTTTCATTTTCAGCTTGTTTGTTTTGCAATGGCCAAACAATTCACTGCTTGCAACTGGGCTTGTTCCCGGGTCACTGAGACTCAGTTGAATGAGATGGTCAGCATCGGCTCCCTACCTAAGAAAATTGAAATTAAATGGCGAGTTCCTAGAACAGAAAATCCTCCAACCCCAAGGCAGGGTGAGGTGGTGGTCTTTGTTGACCATATAAGCCGTGGCTTCAAACCACCAGGGTCAAAGTTTTACCAAGATGTGCTTGCCAATTTCCAACTCCATCCCCAAGACATTGGGCCCAATTCAGTATCCAACCTATGTAACTTCCAGGTCTTCTGTGAAGCGTACTTAGAAGAAGAACCAACTGCAGAACTATCCCGGGACTTCTTTCACTTAAACCGGTGCACAGAGTTTGTAAATGGACCGAACACTAAACTTGGTGGTGTCTCGATTCAAAAGCGGAAAGAAGTTGAGTTTCCTCACGCCGAACACCATAGCCACCCAAAGGAATGGAATCAAACTTGGTTTTATAGCAGAGACACTTCACCTGAAGATGAAAATTCCCTTCCAGGCTTTCGTGATCACCGTCTTTCCAACACCCATCCGATGCCGCAACGCTTAAGCTCCGCCGAAAGGGCGAAATATGCCCCTCAACATGCCAAACTCCGGGCCTTTATGGCCAATGGTTTAACAGGTGTGGATTTCGTGCGCTGCTGGATATCTTGGAGCATCTTGCCTCTAAGCTGGCGTCCCGGTTTAATGTGTGAGTATACTGGTGAGGTTGACGACCCTCAACGTCATTGCAACCTTCAACTATCTGATGAAGAAGTCACTGAAGGTGTCAAGAAGATCCTGAATAAATTGGAACAGGTCTGTAGCCAAACCGGTTTGAGTCCCTTCTATGCCAAGAACAAACCGCCTGCTGTAAGCATTATACTTCCTTTTTCTCTCTAATGCTTTCATTTTGTGCAACCTGTAATCCTTTTTCTATGTATGTATGTATAGGGTGATGACCCCTTCTGGAAACGGAAAACCGTAGAAAAAGCGGTAAAACCAACTATGGACAAAGTGGTCAAACCATCTCGCCCCAAAACCAAAGCCGTCAAACGGATGTCAAAACGGAAAACGGCTGACCAGATTAACATGGAGCTTGATGACGACACTAATGATCCGGAAGTTGAGGTAGCACTTGACTCGCTTGGCTCTCTTTTCATGCATCTCATTAACAATGATATTCCTCAGGAGGACGTAGAAGGCAGTCAAGCTGATGATGTAGAGGTAATTACCCTTTCCTCCGGTTCAGACTCTATGCCAACACAAAAAACCCGCCAAGCAATCCGGAAAGTAAGCTTTTCTCATCCTCTTGCTCACTTGGATCCAACATTTATTTTGAAGACTCAGCAGCATGAAGCTCGCCGGACAATCCGGCACAGTGGCCAACTGGTCACTTCAGCCGGTTTACCTGATACCCCGGTTCGGAAGCGCCGGTCTGAGGTGTCTCCTACTTCTGACCATTCTTACCCCAAGGCAGGTTATTTCAGAGAACCTCTTAATCCGTCCGATTCAAATTATCAGGTGACACATCCCTCATCATCTGGCGAGTCGATAGCAACTCAACTCCCTCCTCTGAAAACTGTGGCCGGGTAAGTTGTAACACCTTTTCCTTCAATGCATCATAGAACTTGAATAAGATATTAATACTTTTGTATTTTTGTTTGTAGAGCCAAAGCTAGACCCAGCAAGAAAGCTCGGGTCACCAATCCGCCCGAAGACCCGGCCACTTTTGAAGAAGAACTCAGAGGTGAACCGGAACAAACTTGTGAACCGGAGGGACTTCATCCTGAAGCCGCCTCTGGCGAACCGCCCCTTCAAGGCCAAAATACCAATGAACCAGCTGACGCTGAACCTGCAGCACCTGACATTGAACCGGCAGAGCCAAACCAGGCTAGTCCGGTGAGAAATGCTGATACTCCATTGTCACCAGCCAAGCATACTGAAGGTCAAGGAGACGATGTCATCATTACTGGAATGGGCCATAGCTCTCCTGGCCATCCCGTTATCTTAGCTCAACATAGTGCCAAAGAAGAGCAAGCTGCTAGGGAAAAAGGCAAATGGAGTAGTGATTTATCAAGCTATGCTCATCTTAACGCTGAAGAGCTTCACTCTGGCTTCTTGAACCGTCTGCACTCAACCCGGGACTATGAGGCCGGTTTGGTGAACTTGATGAAAGAGCGATATGAGGTAAATTCCTCTCCATTTGTTTATTGATTTATAGCCGAAACACTATCCCAAGTAGCCCCCAAGGGCCGTTTTATGATGTTAATCATAAACCGGGTCTTTGTAATAGTTTAAGTTTCTTATCATTGATCCTCACAATGGCCGGTCTCTAAGAAGAGACAAGACTCATCTTTTAACAATTAAATAACTTTCTGTAGCATAGCCCCCAAAGGCCGGTTTAACTTGGCAAGTTAATCCGGATTTTACTCCATACATCCGTTTTAGAACAGACGCACATTAGCCCCCATGTGTCAAGGATAATGCTTGCATTGTTCTGGAGACTTGTATAAAATGTAGCACTTTAGAGCAAATAGGCATTAGCCCCCAAGTATGAAGTGCATAACTTGTTATACGCTTTGTACTTAGAACATATATAACCTGTTGCTTAATAGACCTTCAATGTTGCAGGCTGAACTGAGAAGCAAAGATGCCCGAAACTTTGACTTGCAAGAGAATGTAAAGTCACAACAAGAAGAGGTTGCAAAAGCCAAAGAGGAGCTGACTCAAGCCCTGGCCGCAATGGAGAGACTGACGGAATCTTTCAACAATGATCGGGCTAACTGGGAAACTGAAAAATCCGGTTTAACCAAAAGAGCTGAAGACGCCGAGGCAGCCCTGAAACCAGTAGTAGATGAACTAACTGGTTTGAAATGGAAAATCAATGCTATGACTTCTGCTATCTTTGGTAAGTGTCTTCTTATATGTTTTGCGTAAGTCAATGAACTGTATCACTGACCAACACATTGATAAAAATCTTTGGCAGGTACTCGGATCGCTCATCTTGGGACAGACATGCGGATGAAGCTCAAAGCGGCATATACATTGGTTGAACAGCTGTACTCTGGGTCTCAGCGGGCTATTTGCACAGCAACTTACAACAAACCGGCCCCAACTTTGATTAAAGAGACACTTGAGAAGTTGGCCATGTTACCAGCCCGTATTGCCGAATTGAAGAAGGCAACTGCTAGGTTAGGAGCTTTAACCGCACTGATTCGAGCCAAAGCCTGGATTCCAGACCTTGAAGCGGATGATATCATTAAAGGATATCCAGGTGTGAAGGAAGACGGTTCAAACTTTGACAATGATGACCTCCGGCGGCTGACCAAATAGATGTGGCCTGTAGCCAGCAAACTGGCCGATGATACAGACTTGTCCCATTTCCAACCGGTTTACGACGCTGAAGGGAAAAGACAACCGGCCGACATCCATGAAGTTGAAGAACTTGTGCCTCCGATTCGTAAGCACATATTTGCTTTTCTCTCTGATTTAATTAACCCCCTCCGCTTACAAATCTTATTCATGAAGTAGCTCAGGTTGTTTCAGAGCTTTAATGAATGGAGTTGTATGTCATACGTGGATTTGGTTTCCATGCGTCTGGAGGTTGAAGAATGTGCCACACCCAACTGTACCTCTCAAACCTCTCAAGAACCTCTCAGCATGAAAATTCCTGATCTGAGATCATAACCATAGGTTACATGTGTGCTATCTGTGAAAACTATGATTCCATTGACTGACTTTTTGACTTCTTCTGCTAATGGAGCTAAACATCGTTATTGCCCATTTCGCCATCGAGCATGCTTCGTATTACTTTCATACAATCTTGTGCCTCACTTTGGGATATATTTTATGCATAACCCTGAATGAATTGTGTTCCTGGTATCAACAACTTAAAAGTATTAGCGGTTACCGCTAGACGGGTCATGATGTCCAAGAAGTGTATAGCCTAGATGAATAATCAAGTGTTTGTACAAAAAGCAATATGTAACATACCTCATTGGCTGACCAACAGTGTATACGGCAAAGGTGTTAATACCAATCCGGACGTTGATAACCCCATCTTTGTAATGCGGTCTATATATTAAACCGGACCGGGATAACTACCGGGTTTTCTTTATAACACTGGTGATTTAGTCAAACCAGACCGGGTCAATAAACACCGGTTTATAACTGATCATGTGCCGACAACTTGTAGTTGAAAAGCAAGCCGGGTCAAGGACGCCGGATCATCAAAGATACTTATGAACTTCAACAAATAAAACTCAAAAAGGAAAATATGCAAGGCTTTTTACGAGCTGCCAGGCTCCAAATCGAGGCTTTTCATGGGCTGCCAGGCCTCTGAGTTAAACCATTTAACAAAGCCTTTTAAGATGGGCCTCCAATTAACCAATCATCGTTTTAACTTGACAAGTTCAGGGTCTATAAAAGATTGACATGTCAAACGTTCGATGGGTCATACCAGGATTACCTGGACAGGAGTGGCTTACTTGATGAAGGCAGGTTAACCCGGGTTTTTAGGTGAATACACCAGGCTTCCAAGCCGTGGCTTGATAGCCAATTACAAGGGTCCTTTCAAACTCTTTGTTGCTTTGCAAAAAGAGCCCCCAAGTAACTTTGTGAGCTGTGCTCAGTGTGTGCCCATGTTTGAGTCTGTGCTTTGTGCAACACTCTCTTTGGCTCCACATATTTTTCTTTTGTGGCTTAAATGCCTATCAAGAGGTGTAGCTATGGTGTGATAACAACCAAGCCCCCTAGTGATATCCCTTCGTGGTTTCAAAACCTATCAAGAGGTGTAGCTGTAGTTCAAATATGACCAAGCCCCCTAGTGATTTTCTTTATATCCTGCAACTGCTAAGACCGGATTAATAAACTCCGCTTTGTCAGTAAACTCGTATAACACACACAAGATGTAAAAAGAACAGATACCCCACTTAATCGGAGGCTCCGGTTTATTATATGAATATATACATTGTCATAAATATGTACATGATGAAGAGCCTATGGCTTCAAGTATAGTAAGGCCGAAGGAGAGCTATGTTCCATGGCCGCTTGGTCTCCTCCTCCGATTGACGTGAGTCTTTATGCTCTCGAACATCAATGAGGTAGTAAGATCCGTTGTGCAGATTTTTGCTGACCACAAAGTCCTTCCAGGTGGGGATAATTGGTCATTATTCAGTCTGATTCTTGGATGGCTCCGAGCAACGAAGTCGCTTCTTTGAAAAGTTCTGGTTTTTTTACTGCGTTCGGCTCGATAGATTATCGTCTAGTTGATTTGCTGAATAATAAATCGTTCCCGATGTGTGCTACTGCCAGTCACCTCTTTCCATCCAACAGGTCTAGGACTTGACATTGCCTATCCCTCATTATTCAGTCTCACTTCTACATTAAGTTGCTCACCATCCGGGGCGATCAGGCTGCGTGACGGATTTCCTACTAGGAGTACTTGCCTCCGCTCCATAGCCATTGAAGAAAAGTGTGGATTAACCCGATTGACTATTGTTGTGGGTTGATGGCTCCATAACACTAAGAAAGTGAGTCTCCTCATAACCTAACATACCCGGCGTCCGCTATATAAGGGGACTCATAAAGCTGGGTTTTTGCATCTCCTCGTATAATCTCTCCTGATTTGTCCCTCTTGCTTTTGACCATTTTAGACTGGTGGGGAGTGATGCCACTCGATCTTAGATCACAGGCCGGATGTGCTCACATTTTAAAAAATTCTATCCATCTCCTCCATTTGATAGGTAGTACCATTATCAGTTAATGCTGTTGTGTGAAAGCCTCCACGTGAATATCACTCTTTTGATGTATTTGAACCGTCGTGGGTGCGTCACACTTGCTGACTTATGGCTATGACTCACCCTTTGGTGTAATTTATCTCAACTGCTAAGTAACGATGGGTCTGTTTTGTCCTTGGATGTTGAGGTCCAACCCTATATCCAAGCCCAAGTCGCAAAATGCCACTGTAATTGGAATCATCCGCAATCTTGTAGCGGACATGTGCGACATGTCGGGAAAATTTTTTGACACCCGTCACATCTCTTCGACTAATCTTACGCCGCGCGCGCACTGTTGCCCACATCAACCAGTACTACAAACAACGCCCGTGAACCGCGGACAACGAGCCCTTCAGCCCCAACAAAGCCCTTGACACCCCGCGCGAATCGGTGCACGCACCCACCGCACGACCGGTGCGCTCTCTGGCGCGATTTACAGCTCTCACAACCTTCTCTGGCACACCAGAACGCTGTCATCTGCTGCCTGAAACCAGCTGATATATTCTCCCCCAACCTTACAGTCCCACTACTAGTGCCATGACTATGACACACTGGCCGCGCGCCACGCGTCATATCTCGTGCCGGCGCCCACACGTCCGTTGCCACCGTCCGTCCTTCACCAGTACCTCCGCGCCGCACGCGCGCCCTGTCCAGTGAAGCCCGAGTCGGGGATTGCTCCCATCCGGCCCCCGCGGTACTCGCCACCTGCAGAAGCTTCCGCCCCCCAATGGGCCGCCCGACGCCCGACAGCCCCGGCACTCCAGGACGAACATGACCCAGTCTTCTTCCCACAGATTGGCCCGCTGAGGCCTACGACCACGGGCCATACCTCGCAACCACATCGCAGGGAGAAGCCACATCGGTCCGCGCCCGCCCGCGCACGCCCTTCCGCATCAGCATGCGCCGTCAACCAGTTAAAACCGTGGCGAAAAGCTTTAGCAACCAAAGATTTTGAACCGGCGTGGTTACCGCAGTCCCCTTCATGGATTTCTCGCAAAATCTCACAACCTTCTTGAGGAGAAACACAACGCTGAATTGCTCCTGAAACGTTGTAGCAATGTAACTCCCCGTTGAGTATGGTCATGGACTTGGAACGCCGGATTATTTGTCGGGCCAACGTTTCATCGTCTGGTAACTCGCCCCGGTTCATGTAAGCCAGATATGGGATTGTCCAATCCGGTATGGCATGCAAAGCTACCACCAACTGAGCCTCCGGATCAGGAATAGCCAAATCTTCTTCGGTTGGCACCTTGACTGACGGATTATGCAACACATCAAGAAAGACATCGGGCGGGACCGGTTTACGCTGGGAACCAAGACGACTTAAAGCGTACGCCCCTTCATTCTTCCGCCGGTCTATATGGTCTACCTGATAACCCTTAAAGTGACCAGCCACTGTGTCCACCTCTCGCCGATATGCAGCCATGAGTGGGTCCTTAGAATCCCAGGTGCCAGACACCTGCTGAGCCACTAGATCTGAATCGCCAAAGCACTTAACCTGGCTCAAATTCATCCCCTTAGCCATTCGAAGACCGTGGAGCAAAGCCTCATATTCAGCAGTATTGTTAGTACAAGGGAACAATAAACGGAGGACATAACAAAACTTGTCACCTCATGGGGAAGTTAGTATGACTCCAGCACCTGAGCCCTCCAACTGTCTGGACCCATCAAAATGAATAGTCCAATATGTATTATCTGGTTTCTCTTCAGGTGCCTGTAACTCCGTCCAATCATTGATGAAGTCCACGAGTGCCTGGGATTTGATCGCTGTGCGGGGTATATATTTGAGCCCATGAGGTCCAAGCTCAATAGCCCACTTGGCAATCCGGCCAGTTGCTTCTCTGTTTTGAATGATATCGCCCAGAGGAGCTGAACTGACCACTGTGATGGGATGGCCCTGAAAATAATGTTTAAGCTTCCGGCTTGCCATAAATACTCCATACACCAGCTTCTGCCAATGCGGATACCTCTGCTTTGACTCAATGAGCACCTCCCTGATATAATAAACCGGCCGTTGAACCAGATATTCCTTAACAAGCTCCTTGCGCTCTACCACAATGGCTACGCTAACAGCCCGGGCATTAGCAGCCACATATAGTAATAACGGCTCTTTATCGATCGGCGCTGCAAGCACAGGCGGTTCAGCTAGCTGCCTCTTCAGATCCTCGAACGCTTTATCAGCTGCCTCGCTCCAGACAAAGTTATCTGTTTTCTTGAGCATCTGATATAAGGGGATGGCCTTCTCTCCAAGGCGACTGATAAACCGGCTCAAGGCTGTAATCCGGCCGGCCAGACGTTGAACATCGTTGATACACGCCGGTTTAGCCAAGGATGTAATTGCTGCAATTTTTTCCGGATTAGCCTCAATGCCTCTGTTTGACACCAGAAAACCCAAGAGCTTGCCTGCCGGGACACCAAAGACACACTTCTCCGGATTGAGCATCATCTTGTAAACCCGGAGATTGTCAAAGGTTTCTCTCAAATCATCTATCAATGTCTCTTTCTGGACTTTACCACAATATCATCCACATACGCATGAACATTGCGCCCAATTTGCTTATGAAGGCAATTCTGAACACATCACTGGTAAGTTGCCTGGGCACTCTTGAGTCCAAAAGGCATGGAAACATAGCAGAAGGCTCCAAAGGGAGTTATGAAAGCTGTCTTCTCCTGGTCCTTAACTGCCATCTTGATCTGATGATAACCAGAATACGCATCCAGAAAACACAAACGGTCACAACCTGCCGTTGCATAAATTATCTGATCAATGCGAGGGAGAGCAAAGGGGTCTGCAGGGCAAGCTTTTTTTAAATTTGTGTAATCCACACACATACGCCAAGTGCCGTTTTTCTTAAGAACCAGCACCGGATTAGCCAACCACTCTGGATGAAAGACCTCTACAATAAACCCTGCGACCAATAGACGGGCTACCTCTTCACCAATAGCCTTACGCCTTTCTTCATTGAAGCAGCGGAGAAACTGCGGGACCGGTTTAAACTTAGGATCAATGTTAAGTGTGTGCTCAGCGAGTTCCCCCGGTACACCTGGCATGTCAGAAGGTTTCCATGCAAAGATGTCCCGATTCTCACAGATGAACTCGATGAGCGTGCTTTCCTATTTGGGATCTATGTTAGTGCTGATGCTGAACTGTTTGGATGAATCGCCAGGAACAAAGTCAACTATCTTAGTATCTGTGGCCGATTTAAACTTCAATGCCGGATCATGTTCCGTAGTTGGCTTTTTCAAAGAAGTCATGTCTGCCGGATCAACTTGCTCCTTATAGAATTTCAGCTCCTCCGCGGCACAAACTGACTCAGCATAAGCCGCATCACCTTCCTCACATTCCAAAGCGATCTTTCTGCTTCCATGTACTGTGATAGTCCCCTTATGACCTGGCATTTTAAGCTGTAAATAAACATAACATGGCCTTGCCATGAATTTAGCATAAGCTGGCTGCCCAGACAAGGCGTGGTACGGACTTTTGATTTTTACTACCTCAAACGTCAATGTTTCTGACCTTGAATCATAATCATCTCCAAAAGCCACCTCTAAGGCTATCTTGCCAACAGGATATGCAGACTTACCAGGCACCACGCCATGAAAAACGCTATTTCGCGGTTTAAGATTCTTATCTGTCAACCCCATACGATGGAATGTGTCATAATACAGAATGTTGATACTGCTTCCGCCATCCATGAGCACTTTAGTAAACTTGTATCCCCCGACTTGCGGGGCTACAACCGGGGCCAAGCGACCCGGATTATCAACCCGAGGTGGGTGATCCTCCCTACTCCACAAAATGGGTTGCTCAGACCAGCGTAAGTACTGAGGCACTGCTAGTTCAACAGAGTTTACTGCCCTTTTGTGAAGTTTCTGATCACGCTTACACAAACTAGTGGTGAAAACATGATATTGCCCGCTATTTAGCTGCTTGGGATTGCTCTGGTAACCCGACCGCTACTGTTGCTGCTGATTCCCCTAATGGTTGTAGCCTCCCTGGTTGCCTTGGTGCCCTTGATTGATGTGTCCAGTTTGGTTGCCTTGAAACCCTGAACCGGAACCACCACCTCCGTAACCCGTCCCGTGGAAACCACCTCCTGAACCGTCGGGCGGGCCATTATCATACTGGAACATATTGGAATTCTTGAAATCCCGCATGATATAACAGTCCTTCCAAAGATGCGATGCTGGCTTCTCCTTTGATCCATGCTTTGGACAGGGCTGATTTAATAGGCGCTCCAAATTGGGGCCTGAACCTCCTCCCCTTTGGGGCTGCTTGCCCTTACGGTGCTGGCCATTCTCCTGTGCATTGGTGTTAGCAACAAAGTCCAAGCTGCTGTCAGCCTTGCGCTTACCGCTGTTCCCATGGCCTGCCGGATTATGCTGCTGACCCTTGGCGTTGTCGTTCTTTTTCCCTTTCTCCGGTTTGTCCTCCTCTGAATCCGGGTCCTTGTATTATCTGAATCGGCGTATTTAACCAAAGCGTCCATGAGCATTGACATATCATTGCAGTGACATCTGAGCCTTCCTAATTTCTGTTTGAGCGGCTTGAAATGGCAATTGCCCTCTAATGTTAACACTACGGTGTCTGCATTGATACGATCTGACGAGTGCAAAATCGCTGAGACCCGTTTAACCCAATGGGTCGTGGACTCCCCTTCCTCTTGGACACAAGCAGCCAGATCCATGATTGACATTGCCTGCTTACAGGTATCTTTGAAATTCTAGATAAACCGGTGCTTCAATTCGGCCCATGATCTGACAGAGTTAGCTGGCAAGATCTTCAACCAAGTACGAGTTGTTCCTTCCAACATCATGGTGAAATATTTAGCACACATTGCCTCATCCACATCTAACATCTCCATTGCCATCTCATAGCTCTCCACCCATGCCTCTGGTTGCAAATCGGCGGTGTAATTTGGTACCTTACGAGGTCGCTTGAAGTCCTTGGTAGTCTCACATTACGCAAAGCGGGGGTGAGACATGGCACCAATAAGGAACTGAACAGCACACCTGGCTCTACTGAAGCTGTAGGGTGAACCAGAGTATGTTGTCATGCTCCGTGTCGAGCTACCAACTCGGCCTCCCGACGTGCGCGGCCGTGGTCCACAACATCCTGCGCATTAGCGCCTCCCCCTGCCGGGTTATTTCCTCGCGGTGAATTTCGGTGACGTGCACTGCTGGACACAGCCGGTTCATCCTTCACGTGTCTGCTATAGCTCCGGCTTGGACGGGGAGTGGAATGAATCCTCTCACGACCATGTGAATATGCCTACTGTTGATTTAGCGCTGTTTGAAGGAGATCCTTGACCCGACGTGCTTCCACCGCAACTGGTGACTCGCCGTCGGTTGGGAGGGCTGCCAGGCGTGAAGTGGCGGCCACAATATTGTCCAACAGGTTGGAATAATGCCCTGGAGGTGTTGGTACATACTGTGGCACACCGTTGTTCTGGCGAGGCGGGTCCATCGTGTATGGTTGAACCGATGCTCCTGTTCTCGGTGCCTCGGCCCGGTTTAGTATGGGTTGGTTACCAGCTCCTGCTCCTGGTTTGTTGAAGAGATTTTGTGGCTCATAAACCGATGGGAGACGTGATCGGTACCTTCTTCTCATGACTTCCTCTGAAGCATTCTGATCCAGCCTAATCCGGTAGGCCTGTGCTTGCAATTCAGCCCGCTCTGTAGCCATCCTAGCATTCTCTGTCACCAGGTCCACTTTTGCCTGAGCTATCTGATCTTTCACCTTTGCAATCTCCGCATTGTGCTGATCCCTAGCTGCTACATCCACCTCTGCGGCCATCAACGTTGCCAAAGCGTCGAACAAATCAGACATGACTTGGGCTGGAGACGGCGCAGAGCTTCCTGCCCCTG
Organism: Triticum urartu; assembly: GCF_003073215.2. Classification (NCBI taxonomy): domain Eukaryota; kingdom Viridiplantae; phylum Streptophyta; class Magnoliopsida; order Poales; family Poaceae; genus Triticum; species Triticum urartu. The sequence continues at coordinate 13,786 of NW_024119970.1, forward strand.
ATGGTGTAGCCGTTGTTGAACCGGAGAGTATTGCTGCGGCGGTCGATGAATGAGGCGCTGATTGTGTGCCGGCCATGAAGATGAATGAGGCGCTGATTGTGTGCCGGCCATGAAGATGGCGGCCGGTTTACATCCAGTAGTAATATCCCCAACAGGCTCCCCTGCGCCGTCCCTCTCTCGGCCTCACCCTCAGCCGGCCATGGGCGACGAGGCCTAAGGTGGACCTCCACCACCCCTGCCCAAAGACGGTGTCTTGGCACCAAGGCGTGCGTCCCCGCGGTGTGATCCGCCACGCCCAGTGCCCACGCGCGAAGAAAGAAGCTGCCAAGAAATCCCATAGCCCCGAGAAGCTGCAACCGCACTTCCCGCGCCGCCTCATCAAGACCGGGCGCCGCTTGCGGCAGCGCCGCGCGGACCTCGTCAAGACCAAGCTCCACCTCCGAGGTGGGCCCCAGTAACCACGGCCGGCTGCCGCGCATTCACCCCCGAGCTGCATAGCGTCGCCTGGCCAGGCAAGTTCAAACCGGATCTGCCTCCTCGCTACGACGGCACCGCCGACCCCGTGGAGTTCCTGCAGCTCTACGAGCTGAGCATCGAAGCAGCCAACAGCGACGAGAAATTCATGGTGAACTGGTTTCCCATGGCTCTCAAGGATGGGGCCCGCTCTTGGCTCCTGAACCTGCAGCACGGCTCGATCTCCTCCTGGGCCGAGATGCGCGACCGCTTCGTCGCCAACTTCCAGGGCACTCGCGACCGCCCTCCGGCCGCGGGCGACCTGCGCCGCATCAAGCAACAACCAGGGGAGACCCTCCAGAAGTACATCCAGCGCTTCAACAACACCCGCCTCAAGATCCCCAAGGTCACGGATGAGGCCATCATCTCCGTGTTCTCCGACGGCATCCATGACGTCAAGATGAAGGAAGAGCTCGCTATCCATGAGGAGCTCTGCATGTCTTAGGGCTGTTCAACCTGGCGACCAAGTGCGCAAGAGCTGACGAGGGGCGCCTTTCCCTCCTTGAGCTGCCAGTCACAGGCACAGAGGAAAAGAAAGCCAAGGCCAAGGCCGTGAAGCGCAACGAAGCAGCAGTGCTAGCTGCGGAGCCCGACACCAAACGGGGCAGAGATCAGCCCGAGTAATCCAAGAACAGCCAACCATTCTGCGCCTTCCACAACCTAAACACCCACAACACCAGCGACTGCCAAGAGCTCAGAGCCCTGCGAGAGGGACGCTACGGTTGATGCCTCGAGCGCAGTGACCGGGGCTACGACCACGGAGGAGGACGTGGAGGCGGACGCTGGGACAACCGTGGCCCGCGCCAGGAATGGTGCGACATGCCTCGTGAGGATCGCTGGCAGGACCATCCTCGCGAGGGGCCCTGGAGGGACCAGCCTCATGTGGATCGCCCCCAAGGCAACGCCGGTCTTCCTCCACTGCCGCGTCCAAGAAGGAACGACGACCGTCATCAGGACGAGGGGGCTGGGGGCTTCTAGGAGCTGTGCGCAATCGCCTACATCTTGGGCGACGCCCAGGCCCCAGCCTCTCAGCGCATCATCAAACAGTTCGCTCGCGAGGTGAATGCGGTGCTCCCCAAGCTTGAGGCCGCGCGCCCACTCAAGTGGTCCGAGTGTGCCTTCACTTTCAACTCGGCAGATCAGCTCAAGTGCGCGGCCACCGTCGGTGTCCTCCCGATGTTGTGTTCCCAGTCATCAGCAATGTGCAGGTCACCAAGACCCTCATCGACTGTGGTGCAGGGCTCAACGTCCCGTCTGTCGACACTTTCGACAACCTCCAAGTGCCATATGAGCAGCTCCAGCCTACCAAACCTTTCTCAGGAGTGACCGACGGCTCCACCACGCCGATAGGGCAGGTCCGCCTGCCTGTCACCTTCGGCCCACTCCACACGTACCACACCGAGCTCATCGACTTCGACGTCGCGCACAT
>NW_024119971.1:0-20260 GCF_003073215.2 Triticum urartu
CGGAGGCCAGCGCGGCGTCCGTCCCGTCTGGCGGAGCGGTGGCCAACTCGCTCATCACCGGCACCACCAACGAACACGCATCAGTACTGTTTGAAGTAATGTTCAGGAAAAATAATGATTTGAGGGGGAATAACAGGATAGAAGGTCAGATGTGGGTCCCTCATGTCAACGGTAAAACAAAATGTGTTGGTTTAAGCTACCTCGTCAGCACAGACGTGTGGGCCAACCCTGTCATAAACGGGTTTAAACAAGCCTAATCGGCACTAGGTAATAGTTTTTGGCGTGGATTAAGAAATTTTGGGTATGTTTTTGCTATTTTTTGTACAACAGTTTCTTCCTAGGTGTCGGTGTCAAAACCGGGGGATCTCGGGTAGGGGGTCCCGAACTGTGCGTCTAGGCCGGATGGTAACAGGAGGCAAGGGACACGAAGTTTTACCCAGGTTCGGGCCCTCTTGATGGAGGTAAAACCATACGTCCTGCTTGATTAATATTGAAGATATGGGTGTTACAAGAGTAGATCTACCACGAGATCAAAGAGGCTAAACCCTAGAAGCTAGCCTATGGTATGATTGTATGTTGTGATTGTTGTCCTACGGACTAAAACCCTTCGGTTTATATAGACACTCGAGAGGGTTAGGGTTACACAAGGTCGGTTACAAAGGAGGAGATATCCATATACGTATTTCCTAGCTTGCCTTCCACGCCAAGTAGAGTCCCATCCGGACACAAGACGAAGTCTTCAATCTTGTATCTTCATAGTCTAACAGTCCGGCCAATGGAGATAGTCTGGCTGTCCAGAGACCCCCTAATCCAGGACTCCCTCACTAGGGCTGGTTAAAAGTGGTAGTTTTTTTGTTAAATACTCTACATGTTGTAAGTAGGAGTGAAAGTTAAGCTTTGGAAGACAATAAGCAAGGCTAGTTACATAGTGCCTATGTGTACATGATTGAAAGTAAATATCAACCATGAGTGACTAATATCTTGATGGGAAACTCGAAACATGGAAATACTAGCATTTTTGCATGGTTGGAAATACTAGCGATGTTCACGTGCGTTGCAACGGATCATAATTAGAATAATACTTATTCACAAACTTGATACAAAACACTCTAATTTTGATATACATATATCACTAGAGATATATTATGTTTCAATCAGAATATATTCCTTGGGCTGTTTTGGTGAGGTGAGGGAGGTGTGTGGTTGATTTGAAGATACTAATTATGGGTTTTTCTGCAAATTGGTAGATAAGTGGGATGTTTGTGAGAAAAGGAAACAACTTACCTCACAGTCGTTAGATGTAGATCTAATGCTCAGAAATGATGGATGGCAGACACACCATCATCACCAACTTAGTCTTCTGTAGGGGTACTAGCAAGACGTCCGTGCATTGCACAGAACATCAAGATACATTTTTTTATAAAACACTTTGTCGTGATTGACACATGCGGGAGTAATCCCATGTGTAAAAACTAATGATATCTCAAGAAAGAGGAGATAGGGTGAAGAGGAGTGGGGCGTGGTGGTGATTGGTGGTCGGACTAAGCGGAGGCATGGGGATGGACGACACCGGCAGCGGCCACCAGGCCAGTTTGTTCCAGAGGCTTCCTTTTTAATTGCTCAACAATGAGGTTGTTGGAGATAAGGATGAACGATGGAAAGGCCTTGTCTGCAAATGTGGAGAGAGGTGCGGGTATCTTTTAGTTTAATTTCCATCCGCCAGATATAGAACGAACGGTCTATATTGCAAGATGGCATGCATACCATCATCACCAACTCGGTTTTTTTATAAGAGAAGAAATATAAGTATGGAGATAAAAATGTATTACTGATACTTGTTTCCGTAAACTAGGATCTACATTCTATTCAACGGCTCAACATGTGGGACCTTAGCACAATGACTTCTTGATTGTGTAAAACAAAGGTTTTTCCGTCGCCGATAAGGAGGGGGTAACGGCGGCGCGCTTTAGGCTCTTGTCCTAGTAGTCATACTAGGTGGTCTACACACGTGTAGATTTATTCTTTTTCATGTCTCATGTTCACCGTACTGCCACGACTGTTGATGAATAGACGGTAAGTTATTCATGGGGAAACCCTTGTTGGATGTGTTTGCGAGAGAGAGAGAGAGAGAGTGCGTGTGTGATAAGTCTAGAGACTGAGGCAAAAAGATTCTTTGTGTCTATGTGTGTGGAGGATAGAGAGAGATATGTACATGGGGCTTTGTGTTGTGTAACGTGGAGACACATAGACATAATCAGAGTGTGAGTGTGTGAGATACACATGCAGACATGGGGAGAGATGTGTGAGTTAGAGAGATGGAGAATTTTGGTGTGCATCTGAGCTAGAGGGGGATATATACATACCTAGAGCTAGAGAAAATATGCAAGGGTGTGTGTCTTAAAAGAAGGATCCAGATAGATGGGTGTTTGTGCGTGTCTGTGTGTGTTTGTGCATGCGTTTGTGTGTGAGAGGGAGTGTGTGTGTGTATGTGGAGTAGGGAGACCACTAATGACGTAAACCTAGTATAAGGGAAGGGGGAATGGTGTGACATGTGTGTCAAAGAGAGACAAAGGCATGTGTAGTAGCGGGATAGCATGGGTGCGGGCGGGGAGCAAACTGTTTGGAAGAGACATCTAGTGTGCGTGGGAGAGGGTTGCGAGAGCAAGAGAGGGAGAGAGAGAGGGGGGGAGAGAGAGCTAGCGACGGAGAGAGAGAGAGGAAGAGAGGGGGAGAGAGGGGTCGTTTGTATCCCTAAGTGGTGTATAGATAGGGAGACAATGTTGATTTTGTTCGAAATTGGCCTATGTACAGAGACGCAAGGGAAGCGAGTCATCGCGTGTGTGATAGGGACTTCATGAGAGATCTACAATAGATGGTGTAGAGAACAACGTGCGAGATTGAGAACGATGATACATTAGGGAGCTATGGAAAGAGTCACGGCATATATGTATACAGGGAAGGAGCTGGGGTGGGTCCGCATGTGGGAGAGATAGAAAGAGGATAGTGGTGCACAAGGAGACAAAGTGTGCTTGTTTGCAGTGGGCTAGTGTGTGAGGTGAGTGTGCGATAACAACATAACTATGGAGATAGACGTTTGGGGGCGACGTTTTGTGTGTATGGGAAAGATAGACTCTACATAGTTTGTGTGATTGGGAAAGAGAGATGTCGGGAGACCTGGAGAGTCGGGGAAGAGATGTGTGCATGCCCGAGAGACAAAGTGATAGAGACCTATATTGGGGTCCGGACTTTGGAAGAGAGAAGGGTGTTAATGTGCTCGTGTGTTCGTGTCTAGGGGAGAGAACGACTTGTGTGGGGGGGTAGGGGTGGGGGTTGGCTTCAGATAAAGAGTGAGGTGTCTATATTTGAGGGACTTTAGTGTAATTGAGATATATATGGTCAATAGTGTGTGCACTCATGGTTGATCAATTTGTTTCACATTTGGATTATGAGATAACGATACTTTTGAACATGGATGATATACCTTGATGTACCAGAATTACAAACCTAAGATTGGAATTTTGGAATTAACTCCATCATTTGCTTTTGTAATTCATTTAAACAGAGGTACATTTTTTAAGCCGGGATTTCGTGATTTCAAATTCATATATCAAACCTAGAGATATACACATACGGGCATGTTCAAACTTTATAATCATCCACTTTATTCATACACGTACACATTTTTACTTTTGTCATCATTTTTAGGATAAACACATTTGGAATTTCATTTGAATTGGACCGTATGATGGTATTTGCTTGTACTAGCTCAATGATCCATATTTGAATTGAATGGACAATCTAAGTTTCGAGTTGGAGACATTGATTTTCAAAACTTGCACTTTTTTTGCGTGCAAAAAAAATAAATTCTCGGCCATGATATCATAGTCGGCCGTACAAGAGCAGAACACAAATAATTTCAGGCACCAAAAGCTTTCAAACATCCCGCTCACATCAAAATATCTCGCGCCCGAAAGTTTAGCCCTGTGATATTCCTATTTTACCCCTACCACATGAACGGAAAAGGGTTGCGTTGGTAACTCCATTGTTTTCCCCTCTTTGCCCCCAACATTCTACCCCAGAGCCCCTTCCCTTCCCCTCCCTGACCGGTACCCCTCCAACCACGGCAAGCCGCCGAATCTAGTCCTCCGTCGTAGCAGTGGACCTCACACCCCGCCGGATCTACCTTCCGCACCTTGGAACCCCCAAATGCCAACTCACCACTTCATCGGAACCGCTTCAACAACTAGCTTGTCCACCGCTCCAGATCTCCTTGACCGCCATCATGGTCCACCGCACCGGATCTTCTTAACCGACGCCCTCGGCCACCACAGTGTAGGCCCTTCACTGACTCTCTCGTCCGTCCCATCACTAGCCCTTCATACAAGCCCTCGTCCGCCGCAACAGATCCGCCTCACCGACAACACTGTACACCGCACCCGCCGAAGCCTTTATCCATCGCACCAGACCCGCTCCACGGATGCCATATTCAACTCCACCAGCCCTGCTTTACTGACGCCGCAGCCTCATCAGGTTATTTCGATTTGTACTACTTTGGTTTTTCTCTTCTTTATCGTGCAACTGTTCACTTATCACAGATGAGCTTTCTTGTATGTCGACAGGCGCCGCGACCGAAGCACCAGAGCCGCTTCAGTGACGGCGACAGCCGGCCCAAACTCAACCGCAACATGAGCACCATCGGCGATCCTTAGCTATTAAGTATGACAACGATACCCATATGCCGCCGAGAATCAGGTACTATTATCCAACGGCCGGCGCCTACATTCACTTTCTTAGCATAAGCACTGCACCTTTGAATTTGTTCAGGGCATCATTCAATTTTTAATGAGACACATTATTCTGGTTGCACCTGTAGGGCCATACTTCTAGCAGTGAACATGTTAAATGTGCTAAATTACATACCTGTGCACATATAGTTAATATGCTTTAGTTTTGTCCTAAGTATTACTATACTTCCTAGATATCACTGCCTACTATTTTACTTCGTGCATGCTATATTTATGATAATGGTGTTTTTCTGATGCCACCTGTTGGTTCTATCAGACTCCTTCATGTTCTCTATGCTTAATTACACATCAACAAACTAGCGTGTGGTTCCACTGCTTTTTGTTCATTTTACCCTACATTTTCTGATGCTAGCTATTACATCACTGCTCCGAGCCTGTGTTCATTACTTTTTTTGTGTTCTTGATCTTCCCAAGTTGCATGACTAATTTGATGCTTATATTAGTTATGGAGCTGCCAACCCCATCAAGCAAAATATTTGTTCTTTTGGGGCTGGCACCTCGAACAAGCATAAAAATAGAGTGAAGCGCATATATTGTCGTGTAAGTACACACCCTTCTTTCATTAGTTTAGATGAACCATTTATGATCAATTCGAACCAGTGCATGCGATTAAAATTAATTTTACCTAAATAGAGGGTGCATAATAAACTACAACAACTAGATTTGCAACCACAGAATGCTGACGATATCTTCAAAGAACATTGCAACAGCAGCGAGGCTTCACAATAACATATGGTAAGCCAGTGTGTTTTAGTACATGTGAAATGTAATGCATGTGGGCTGCTTTCTTGGCTTGTGCCCTGAACCAGTAATCCCACAGAATTACAAATAGCTCAGTTGGCTGCTTTGCTGTATTGCTTGATTCGAATGCTTGTTTGTTACTTGTTAGGCTATACCTGAGTTGGCAATATGTCAGCAGTGCCTGCTATACTATCGTAAAGAAATGCATGCCTAGTTCATTTGAGTCCTTAACTTTTCCTCTGAACTTAATCACAAGTCTGTCTTCCTAGTTTATATGAGGCCACACTATTAAGTGCTTTCTCAGATTATTTTAACTACTTAGATGCCTTGGCAACTTAAATATAGCGGTGGTACACTCCCTTTCAAGTTCATCTTACATTTTAATTTCTTTTCAGCTGATGCTGCTTCAAACCATTTAAATATAGCTTGCCATACTCGGCAATAATTCGTATTTCGTTTACCATGTAAGCTTACTGCCTCGATCATGTGATAACTATCTCTTACTTATGTCTAGCAGAAACCTTTCAGGATGCCGTTCCCACTAGGACATAATGTACAGCCCCAGAATCTATTTGTGGAAGCAGTGCGCCATCCATGTTACCAGATGGTAGCAGTTCAGAGGCAACACCACCAGAGAGCAGTCTGAGCACAGATATTATAGTTCTTGAGGCTCTACTAGAGGCAGAAAGAGATGGTGTGGCTGCCACGAATGAGGTAATCTTGATCTTGAGGCTCGAAATTATGCAATTAGCTGCACGCATTATGCAAGCAACCCAAGAATTGGAGGAAGTAAGAATGTTGCATTTGAAGACGGAGGAGGTGCTTCTGTTTCTGCTATGTGAAGCCCAGGGTAATCCCAGTTCTTCTTTAGATGCCAGTTGAAATTGTCATTAGATCATTGTACTTGCATGTTCTGTCATGTCTCTGAATGGATTATGTTGTAAGACCCCCTATGTTGTCCATGTGTTGTAATGGTCCGGATTTCTTAGGCGAGGTAATCCTCAGTACTTGTATGATTGACATAAGGTGAATTGTTTTTCGTGTGAGCATATTGTATTGGATGAAATAACTGTTTGACTCAAAGTGTATCCAACCTACTGAATTCGAAGATCACGGCATTTATAAATCATAATCATATATAAAGGTGGAACAAATATTTGTTGTGGTTTTGAAGAAATAAATAACAAAACGTAGAATTATCTGTGGATATTCGTAATCGAATACATATTGGATTTGAATTTAGTTGTCAGGGCCCAAGGCAAACATGAATTCTAATTCTCACAAGTTTTGAACGAAGCGGCTAAACACCCACTATCATTTGTGGATTGCTCGAAGCAAGTGTTTGCAAGATCCAAATTACTGTCTACCCCTGACACTTACATCCTTATTGACCGCATTTACACTGCTGTCGATAGGGGTAGACTAGTAACTTCAATCAGACGTGACACGACCGCCTCTGGGCCCATTCAGACACGGTGCGCCTCTGGGCCCATTCAGACACGACCGCTACCCCTACCCCATCATCCACTACAAGAGATGGACGTCTCTCATCCATGATGCCGGACCAGGATCCTTTCATCGCATCTTCTCGCTTCATCGGCGCCGTCGTCCAGCTTCGTTGCCTCTCCTACGACCACCTCATTCACGGCAACAGGATTTATCCCCCGACCCGGCCGTCTGCCGTCTAAAGTCTTCTTCCCCACCCCCGACAACCATCGCACCCGCAGCACCCTCAACGTATCACCAGGGGCCTACACGGCGTCGCAAGAGAGGTGGTACTCTTCCATATGTGCTTAAGTTATTGATCTCACCCGGAAAATAGATCGTAAATTGTTTACTGTACTTTTCTTGTCCGTACCAAATCAAAGTGGCTAGTTGAAAGCAAACATTGGTTGCGAAGTAGCTTTGTCCGGTTTGCACCTTCAGTTCCGCCATGGCACGGTTACTATACTCATAAAGCTTATGGTCCCCCCCATTTGTATTCACTACCATCATCGTAGGTGCTTCGTGTCGTGCTAGCACTACTCCTCAAGACCTCAACCCATCAATCGAAACAACATGCCACTCATAATTCCAAAGCTTAGGTGTCGAAATACGAATCTGATATGATGCTCATATTACTAAAATAGAGAACGTTTAATTAGTCACCTAATGCTCCTATATTCGTTTCGAAAAGCATGTGCGCCACCCACTGGTCCAGCTAGTTCCACTTTCCTGATTTTACTCTTGATGCTTAGGGTTTTCCCCTTTTATCTACTCTACTGATTTCTGTTATATTAGCATTACTCCACCCTTCAAGCTAAAAAACACAACACTCACAATTCCAAAGCTTAGTTGTTCAAATATGATTGTGATATGATACTGATATTACTTAACATACACATTTAATTGGTTAGCTAAAGGTCCCACTTGAGTTTCCAAAAGCATGTCGCGACATATAGAGAGACAGCAGAATTGCATTTCTTTGTCACTTGCTAACTGTACTTTCTTGTCCATACCAAATCTTAGTTATTATTTCAAAGCAAACATCGGTTGCTAACTACCCTTTACGTGGTTTGCAGCTTTAGATCTGCCATCCCATTGCCACGGTCAACACTATACTCATCATGCTTATGGTTTCCCTATTTTATGATGACCACGATCAGCCTACGTGGTTCGTGTCTTAATAGAACTACTCCACACATCGAACGAAACAAGCTTAGTTGTACAAATTCAAATCTTGTATTATGCTGATATTAGTAAAATTGAGAGATGTTTAATTGGTCAGCTAAATGTTCCTACTTTAGTTTCGAAATGCATGTGAGACACATATGTATAGAAAGACTTGTAATATCTTCAATCTGCTTTCTCTTCTGCTCTTCTTTAAGATGATCCTATTATCTTCTTTAATAAGTATGTTCCTTATTGGGAAGAGTAGCAGAGACATTTGCGGTCGACTGGTCAGGTCGAGTTGTTCTCCCTTAGTATATTTTGAATCAGTCAGGTCAAGTCGACTTGTTCTTCTTTACTATATGTTGAAGCTGTCATCTGTGAAGTATCATCACTTCTGGAGCTATCATATTTTGAGTAGGAGGCCACATTATATTAATGCACACACAAAATTATAGCATGCATGGCATCTCTCGGAATAATTGCAGAGATAGCACAAAGGGGTTTCCAAGGAGGCAGTATTGGATTAGAATCACTTCTGCATTACAAAGATAATCTCACTTGTTTTTATGTTTTCATGCATGTCAGGTATTGAACATTATCAAAATGAATATGAGAATGGGCGCCCGAGAGGAATATTGCGGAACAATCCATTGGCTAACAAACTTGGCATGGTGGAGGATGGCCTATCTTATTCAACCATCAAGGTGCTTGCTCTAACTTGGCAAGGTTGTATTGGTCGCACATATTTTGCATATAACCTCTTGCATTACTTCTACTTTGTTACACCATCTGGTTAGTTTAAGCATCATATATGAGTATATACCATACCTATCCATTTTCTGTACCTATTCCATGTGTCATCATACTATATTTTTCCACTCAAATGTTGTTCTTTCGTAATAGATGTCCAAAAGGAAGAGGGTGAATGAAGATCCTCAAGGAGTACAAACTAGGTATTTGGAAAAGGTAGTGATACCTGTTAAATCAGATAGATCAGCAGCCACAGAAAACACAGGCCCAACTGTACCACACTTTACCCCTACTCCAGTGGCTAAACCCCTATTAGAACTGCTGAGAGCCCAGCGTCAGGTACTACCTATGATATCAATTCAAAATTTGAACTCCTAAATTTCTGCATGTGCCTTACCTTCTCTCTTGTATGAAAACTAATTTCAGATGAATCTCCTTGCTCAAAGGATCATAGGATCTCACAACAATACTGGGCTCTGCATTGCTCTTGTCAGTACCTCTTGCCCTTTGTCAGCATACTTACACTCATTGTTGTTTGATTATGTAGCATCACTGTAAATGTTCGCTTCTTTATCCTCCCTTTGCTTGAAATTATAAGATCTATATTTACTCTTAGATAAATGTAGAATTGACACAATGGTTATGAAGTTTTGGATTACTCATGTAAGTACCTGTTGTCATGTACTCGCTCTCTATCGAATTAGTTGTTGATCAATTGGATGTATTTAGAACTTAATAGTGCTAGATACATCCATTTGAGCGACAAGTAATAACGGACGGTGGTGGTATTATTGTACTTGCATCGCAAGATAGTTGATTGTCTAGCATTACTCTGAATCTTATCTACCCTGCCCTCCACTCTCTCCAAATTAACATATCTACATTTACTCTTACCAAAATGTTGAATAAAGCAAATGCCACTGCACACATTGATGTGTGCATTCCTCTTGTCAGTACCTTTTGCCTTGTAACCCTGTACTTAATTAATTGCTACTTGATTATGTATCATCAGTCTGCACCTGAACTTCATTATCCTCTGTTTCTTCCAATATTATTTGATCTATATTTACTCTATGCAAAATGTAGAATAATGGCAACGCTTATAAAGAATTTTCTTTGGGGAATTTATTGAATTATCCTTCCATCAACATGGAGAAGGGCTTTGTCCAGCCCATGTTAACATGTAATGTAAGTTCATCCTTCTCAAGCCTTCAAACTTTGTTCTAGTATAGATTTGGATAGGCATCATTTCCTCCACTACTGTTTACTTTGCGGTTTACATCTGATTGGATGTTTGCAACAACTACCAGTTTTAAATTGTAGTTGTAAAAACATGTTCCTTATGCAGAACAGATCCATTTATTTGCTTATATAATTGTGAAACATGTTACGTGTCTCCTTGTTTCTCTTTTAGAGTCGTATCTCTTATGCCAGGCAGAACTTTAGGGAAGATAGTGAGCCAAACCATATCGAGCACAGTGAGATGACCCCAAGGTCATGTCTTGATGAAGACAGTGAGTTGAAGCTACTCGCCAGCAGGTGTGAGACAACCTCTGTGCAGTCGTTTCCTCAATCAGTTCGACTTCTTCAGTCTCAACTTAAAGCGGAAAGGCTTGCTTCAGCTCAACTCTGACTTGAAGTCAAAGATGCAATGAAGATGTTAGAGGACTGCCTTGCACACTATGGTGCCATACAACTAGGGATGGAGCATCTATCGTTGACACAACTGAGGTCTCATCAGCTTGTTCGGCTGCTTGCGGGGCCCGTCCTGGATAGGCCTAGTGCCTTCTGAAGTGATCTCAGTTTTGTATATTCTTTTGTCGGCGCGTTTATATGCACTGGTGGCGACCTTTGATGCCCAATGTATGTAATATGCGGTCACGTTGCACTTTATTATCATCGGTAGCGAACTTTGAATCCTAGTGGATGTAATATGTCGTAATTTCTTTATTGTATAGTCTAGGTTTATTCTTTGTTCAGTATGCTGTAATTTAGGCCAGAACGTTCAGTTGATCTCAGTGTTGTCGGTCTTCAGGCCGGCCCGTTACTCATATGGGCCAAAACGTGGGCCTATAATCATCTTGGGCCATTAGCAGGTCTAAACCTATAGTAGTTTCCCACCTTTAACATGCCGAGTAAAGTTCTAGCCTGCTGGGCCAGAGAATAACATGGACTTTTAACAGGCTAAAACCTAGATTGGGCTAGCGTTGAGCCGAAAAATTCATGGGCCAATACAGGCGGAAACTGCCTAAGTCCCATGTTTGGCCCAAATAGGACGAGCAGTTAACAGGACAAAATATATCTTGGGTCTGTTTGGCCAAATAAAGTTATGGGCTTTAAGCAGGCCGGTATCTACACGGGCTATAGGCCTAAAAGTGTCCCGGGCCATTATCAGGTGGGCTGTAAGCAGGCCGGATTCAACTCGGGCTGTAATTAGGCCCAACTGTTACACGGGCCCTTAACAGGCCGATAGGCCAGTTGGGCTAAAATTTATCCATGAAGACTATGGGCCGTTAAGAGGCCTAAAGTTACTTCGAACAAGAAATAGCCTAGTTTCTGCATGGGCCGTTAAATGGCCTAAAGTTAAACCGGGTCGACAACGTCCCAGATGCACCACGGGCCGCTAATAGTACAAAACTATTATCGGGTCGAACTGGTAATGAGCATTTAACAGGCTGAAATACAAACCTGTCTTAGAATGGGCCCAGAAGAACAGTGGCCTGTTAACGGGCCAGATCTGACATGGGCCGTAATTTGGCCCAAAACACGGCAGTCTGTGAACGGTCCTGATCTGGTATGGGCCTCAATTTGACCCAGAACATGGCAGGCTGTTAACGGGCCAGCCCACTAGTGTCTGAAAAATATGGTGGGCCTTTAGCTGGGTCGGCCTTTTCACCGGAATGGGCCTCTATTGGGCCATGCCATGTGTCGATGTACCATAGGCGCCTCCTGTCCAATGATTGGATGACGTCTGTCCAAACGGTGAGCCAATATGTGTTTCCTCCGGCCAATGACAATTTTACACGTGGAAAATCCTCATTGGTCCGGGCTGTTAACGGGTTATCTGATCCAAAACCGGGCCCGATAGCTTAACGGCGACCCATTACGGTGGATGCCATGTGTCGGTCACCCTTGACGAAAGCACTTCCATGACGCGACATTTATCGTCATGGAAGTGGACACTTCTGTGATGATAATTTTGGTAATGTCATGGAACACTTCTATGACAGCACATGTATGACAATCTTGATTCTGTCATAAAATAGTCATGGATGTACATGCATGGCAGAAAACGTGACCTACTGTGACAAACATGTATCATCACGGAAGTGCCTTTTGTAGTGTAAGGCCGCCGCTGCGGAACAAACACCTGTTGTGCCGCTCTCGCCGGTTGCTATCCCTGAGGCAGATATTGCTGCCGCCACCTGAGAAGCAACAATGGCCGTTTGGGCTGCCTTGGCCGCTCGGTCGCAGATTGCGGCCGCGCTCATGCACCTTGTTAGCACGCGCATGGCGGCTACGGCCGCGCTCTCGCCGGAGTGGGCCACCGAAGTTTCCCTAATGACAAGGGTCCACGTACCCATCTTTCACCGGCCACAATTGAACAGTGAAAAGATTTTTGGGGAGCGAGCTAGTGTGCTTGAGACGCCGGTTGTGGACTATAGCCGATGCACCTTCTCGTGTAAGCCATAGGTGTACTATGCATCGACGGTGCTCCAGAATATTTTGTGCTGCATCTCACACGGTTGGTGATAATAAATTGTGTGGGATCTACTTGATTTTTCATCTTGATTTGAATTACATAATGGGGTCACAGCGGCAATGAACGGTGTTTGAATTGCTAGACCTTTTATCTGCAGTGAACATGCAACTATATGTGTGTCGTAAAAGAATTGGAATTATTCAGGGTTCGTTTGAACATTTTATACATTAAATTGGTTTTCTAGCCCTAGGTGCACAATTCAAAATTAAACTACATGCACATGCTCCGGTGCACCAACATGGGTTGTAAAATCATATATGTGTCCATGGGTTTATGCTGATTTCCCATGCAACAAATGGGGATGAAATTCGAACACGACGGCACCATGGCTCTCCGACAAACGTCAACGTACTTGCTTTTGAAATTCTAGTAAATCCAAAATTCATCCGAAATTCATGAAACTTGGCATGCTATCATGGAGCGGCATCAACATGTTGGGGTAAATTTTTTGTCCCATTTGGGGCAGGTTTGGGAATAAGCTTCTCATAAACCAGAGCTTCTCACAACAAGTGTGATGGTTTCGGTTGGGAACGTTTCACCTTTCTGGACGAAACGATATCCATTGCCTCTTCTCAATTTCAATTTTTTTCCAAATGTCAACATAGAACAACAAGAGTGTTGTGTCAATTTTTGGTATTTTTCGAGGTTCGCTTGGACATTTTTATACATTAATTGAGTTTTCTATGCATTCATGTGCATAATTCAAATTTTAACTACAGGCACATGCTCTAATGCATATAAATTAGTTGAAAATTCAAATTTGTGTCCTTGGTTGCATGCTTAGGTCCCATGCAAGAAATGGGAATTGATGTCAAACACCCTGCCACCGTCACTCGGCGCAAACATTAAGATACCTGGTTTTTAAATTCTAGTAAATCCTAAGCTCGTCTGAAATTCCTGAAACTTGGCAATGTTGTCATGGAGCGGCATCATCATGTCGTGGTAAATTTTTTGTCCCGTTTGGGACAGGTTTGGGGATATGCTTCTCACAACAAGCCTGATGGTTTTGGTAGGGAACGTTTCATCTTTCTGGACAAAACGATATCCATTGCCTCTTCTCAATTTCAATTTTTTCCTAGTGTCAACATAAAACAACGGGAGTGTTGTGTCAGTTTTGGGATTTTCGGGGTTCATTTGGACATTTTTATGCATTAATTCAGTTTTCAATGCATTTATGTGCATAATTCAAATTTGAACTACATACACATGCTCTAATGCATATAAATTGGTTGAAAATTCAAATGTGTGTCCTTGGTTGCGTGCTTAGATCCCATGCAAGAAATGGGAATGAATGTCAAACACCCTACCACCGTCACTCGACCGCAAACATTGAGATACCCGGTTTTGAAATTCTAGTAAATCCAAAACTCCTCTGAAATTCATGAAACTTGCCATGCTATCATGGAGCGGCATCAACATGCCATGGTAAAAAATTTGTCCCATTTGGGGCAGGTTTGGGTATATGCCTCTCACAAACCAGAGCTTCTCATAACAAGCATGATGGTTTCGGTAGGGAATGTCCCACCTTTGGGGACGAAACGATATCCATTGCCACTTATTGCTTTCAAAAACTTTCTCGTGTCAACATAGAACAACAAGAGTGTTGTGTCAATTTTTGTGATTTTTTGGGGTTCGTTTGGACATTTTTATGCATTAACCGAGTTTTCAATGCATTCATGTGCATAATTCGAATTTGAACTACATGCACATTCTCTAATGCATATAAATTGGTAGAAAATTCAAATATGTGTCCTTGGTTGCATGCTTAGGTCCCATGCAAGAAATGGGAATGAATGTCAAACACCCTGCCACCGTCACTCGGCCGCAAACATTGAGATACCTGGTTTTTAAATTCTAGTAAATCCAAAGCTTGTCTGAAATTCATGAAACATGGCATGCTGTCATGGAGCGGCATCAACATGCCATGGTAAATTTTTTGTCCCATTTGGGGCAGGTTTGGGGATATGCTTCTCACAAACCAGAGATTCTCACAACACTACAAAAAAGACACATCCGTGACATTTTGGGCTGAATGAATTTTTTTTCTGTCATACTTATGACATTTCTATGACGATAATTGTGAAAAAACCCGGTATCATCATAGATGTGGTGGGCTGCTACTTCTATGACAAAAAATCATGACAGAAATGGGCTTTTCGTAATGGGCGGGCTGGAGACGCAGCCGCATGACATTCTTTGGGCCGTCCATGACGGAAAAAACCATGGTAGAAGCGAGGGCTAGGAAAATATTGGGGTGTTCCCGGTTACGGTGGGTTGGTTGGGCCAAGTGATGTGTGTTTCTCTCATACACACACACGCATCTGTGCGAGGCATTGGGCTCTAACTGAACCCGAGCGAGGCATTCACCTACTGAACCTGAGTGATTGCACTAGAGGCTATGCGTTACTGAACCCGAGCGATCGATCGGTGGTTGTTAACTGAAACCGATCGAGCGATTCCTTCGCTCCTGCTGCTAAGTGAAGCCGGTTGATGCTGCCTATAGATGAACAGTGAGCGTTGCTAGGGGGGTTGGATGAACAGTTCCCGGCGGGGGTGGATGAACAGGACCCCGTGGTGTTGCCTCTGGATGAACAGGACCCCGATCGATCGAGCCGGTTGGGGATGGATGAACAGGACCCCATGGAGGGCTGGATGAACAGGACCACCCCGTGGAGGGCTGGATGAATAGTAGACGGTGGAGGGCTGGATGAACAGTAGCCCGTGGAGGGGGGGGTTGAACAGGAGCCCATGGAGAGGGCTGGTTGAATAGTAGCCAGTGGAGTAGCGCGCGGTGGAGGCTGGATGAATAGGAGCCCGCGGATGATGAACAGTCGTAGGTGGAGGCTGGAGGAGGTTGACGGTGGATGAACAGTAGCCCGTGGAGGCTGGAGGGAGTCGATGGTGGAGATGAACAGTATCCCGTGGAGTCCTGTTTTGTGGTACGCCACACCCCTCCCGATGAACAGGACCCCCGTTTCGACCGTAGCGCTCCAACACAAGTCCGTTTCCTCCGTTTTGCGGTACGCCACACCCCTCCCGATGAATAGGACCTCCGTTTTGCGGTATGCCACTGACCTAAAACCACACCTAATCTCTAGCCCCTTCCCCCACCTTGCGATCCCCTAGCCCGCATCAAGTGTCCCCTAGTTCACCGGAAAGCCATGGTGCGCCGTAAGGTCACATACTACAAGATGCTGACGCCGGAGCGCCATGCAGAAATCACGGCGGCGGTCGGCGCCACAGACCTCCATTCCCAAGCTCGCTTTGCGGCGGGCCAATCCTGGTGTTCTCTGGAGCCAAGCTACGAGGAGGAGGAAGCCGATCCAATGTTCATGGCGTAGGTCGCGGCGTAGAAGGCCCCCGATGGGTATGAGACGATGGACGTCGGCTTCGTGACGGCGTCCGAGTCCCCCATGGTGCAGGCGGACCAGCGGTTCAACTTGGCGATACTAAAGGAGGACCAGGAGGCAGAGGATCAACTCAACGCGAAGCGCGCGAATGCCGCTGGCATCGAGGCTCTCCTGCAGGCGGAACCGGATGTCGTGGATGTGAATCGGGCGGCGGAGGCTCAACTTGAGGAGGAGCGCGCGGATGCCGCTGCCATCGAGGCTCCCCTGCAGGCGGAACCGAATGTCGTGGACGTGAACCGGGCGGCGGAGGCTCAACTTGAGGCGGAGCGTGCGGATGCTGCTACCATCGAGGCCCTCCTGCAGGCGGAACCGGACGTCCTGGACTTGAACCGGGTGGCAGAGGCTCAACTCGATGCGGAGCGCGCAGATGCCGCTCTCATCAAGGCCCTCCTGCAAGCGGAACCGAACGTCCTGGACTTGAACTGGGCGGCGGAGGCTCGACTCGACGCGGAGCACGCGGATGCTGCTGCCATCGAGGCCCTCCAGCAGGCGGAACCGGACGTCCTCTACTTGAACCGGGCGGTGCTCTTGTCCGTGCAAGCGTCCGCACGCTCCGCGTGAACGAGCAGCTGGAGACCGAGGACAACCACGGTGCGGAGACACACGTCGGCGGCTATGGCTGGTTCGCGCCGGCAGACAAATATGACTAGGCCGTCTCGTTCCGCGAGCAGTGATAGTTTTTCTTTATGTTGTTGTTTTTATGGATCTTTTGTTGTGTAAAAACATATATTGTTATGCCAGTCGCCTGACTTGGGTCAGCGTACCATTTTAGGCGGTTGGATGAATATCCTACGTCTCCTAACCCTTCTTCCTCACCTCTTCTTCTTCCCCAACAGACCACCGCACGGGCCGTATGGATACTCCCCAACATGCGGTTGGATAAACATACTCTATGAACGAAAATTATGTGTCAGCGGTAGGATGACTGAATTTGGTTTGTTCACATGCGACAACACGTGTTAGTGAGGATACGTTCCCTTGGTTGGGTTTGCGGCATGCACGAGCGACTGTGTGAGGGTGCGGTGCTATCGCGGCGTGCAGGAGTGACCGTGTGAGGGTGCAGTGCGACCGCGACAGCCGTGCGCAAGTGTACCTCCTTTTCATTTTGAAAACTTTAGGCAAGCTTGGCAAAAATGTGTGGCGAATTATGGCAATGCAAGGCCTAGACCCAAACAGGATAAGTACTACATACTACGTACTAGGAGTACTAGTGTTAAAAAAGAAAGGCAGGGTTTTCCTTCGCAGGATTAATCGATACAAATCCTCGTTTCACGTGTCAATTAATGCGTATTTTTTTCTCCAAATCCCAAAGAGCTAACCATCTCACTCCTCATCGCTTGATTAATGCAGCGCCATGCAAACCAACCTTCTCACTTCCGCATGCATGCAGGGGATATTAATGTCCTTGGTTGCTAGTACGAGGCAAACCCCATCAATTTTGCCTCGATTAGTGTTGGTGGCCTTTTGGAAATTGTAATTTTGTTATACTGGCCTTGTGTACAAAAAGATGGAGGTAGTAACTATATTTGACTTCCTTCCCCATTGCGGTGACGTCGACGATATCTCGAACGTTGTGGTTTGGCGAAGTGCGTTCGACGGAGAACACCATTGAGGGAGACCACGGTAAGTCATACAAAAGGGCGCCCGCCAAGCCGAGACAATCGCCTTATTTGCATCCAGGAAGTCCGTTGAACCAAAGGACGCGTAAATGTACTAGTACTACTCGTACACAATAGCGTCGTCCGTCCAGCTTAGTACGGTGAGATGGTTTCTCGAAGAAGACGATGGAGAAGCAGAGTCAGAGTGAAATGATGGTTGCTTCGTCCGTGCTTTGTGATTTGACGCCTCACTGCTTTGTGATTTGTGATAGAAGAGACAAGGGAGTAGACTCTGTGCTCTATACTGTACATGCGTCCAAGCACGGGAGAAAGAGGAGAGACGTGGCATTTTTCTATTCCTTCAATCAATCAATCAGGGAGCTTCGGTTCCATCATTTTGGCTTTGGCAACACCGTCCAGAATGGTTCCCATGATGCCAAAAGCTATTTTCACATTTGTCTACACACTGTGGATGCGCTTAACCGTACCACTTGGTTTTGCTCCTGTGTGCTACCTATACAAATCTCAATTATATTGATCTAAAATATTATAGAATCAAGATTAGTAAAAAGGAGGTAATTTTGCCGCGTGGATGGCGGGGGAGGTTTCTTATTTTTAGAGGACATTGTCCTGGCGGTTTGCTAACATGCTGTCCCATGTGTTAGTGCTTTACCAAGCCGATCCGCGTCCCACGTGAGGCAGAACAACGGCAGAAGCAACACGCGGTTAACTTGAAGAAGATGAGGGAGAAGCGGATTCAGCAACGAGTGAAATGATGGTTGCTTCGTCTCTCCAACTTCTTTTTTACTAGCATTATTATTACTTTGTCCCTCTAACTTAACTGCGGGAAAGGTGCAGCTTTCTGATTTGATGCCTCATTGCTCATTACTACGCCGGCGTCATGGCTAGGGTGCTTCACCCCTGCTGCTCTGCACTGTATTTTGGTATGGCACGTGGACCCAGTAGCTTGATGTCCCATATGTCGGCGAAAGGGACTAGAACATTTATGAAAGCGAGCGCTCCACTCTTACGATGGAGAAGTACACGACACGGCAGCCCAGTGAACTGTCACTTGTACTATATACTAGTACTATAGTTTTGTTATTTCGCACGATCCATCGATACAAACCCGATTAAACAGGAAAGGGCGGGATTTTTCACATGCGATAGATGATACTAGCCATAAATTTCAAAGGCAATTTTAATGTATGCAAACTGAATAATTAAGTAACAATATGATATCTAGTAAAACTAAAAACACATATGATTTATTGTGTTAGAGAGAGGCGGATTCAGCAACGAGTGAAATGATGGTTGCTTCGTCCCTCCAACTTCTTTTTTAGCATTATTACTTCGTCCCTCCAACTTAACTGCGGGCAAGGTGCAGCTTTGTGATTTGACGCCTCATTGCTCATTACTACGCCGGCGCCATTACTGGGTGCTTCACCCCGGCTGCTCTGCACTGTATTCCAGTATGGCATGTGGACCCGGTAGCTTGATGTCCCACATGTCGGCGAAAGGGACTAGAAGATTTATGAAAGCAAGAACTCCACTCTTACGATGGAGGAGTACACGACACGACGGCCCCGTGAACTGTCACTTGTACTGTATAGTACTATAGTTTTGTTGTTTCGCATGATCCATCGATACAAGCCCAATTAAACAGGAAAGAACGGGATTTTTCCCGCGCGGTATATGATACTGGCCATACATTTCAAAGGCAATTTTATTGTATGCAAACTGAATAATTAAGTAATAATATGATATCTAAAACTAAAAACACATATGATTTATTGTGTTAGAGTGTAGTAGTGGTGCTGTATTGCATAGTTGTTAGATGTAACATGTGAGAACGTGTAGAGATGTAGTTTTGGAGGGCCTATAGAGAGGAAAGCATAATACGTTCACCGAACTTCAGAATAAGCTGATTACGGTCACTATATACGTTTTGCGGTGATTATACGGTCACTTGCTCACAGCTCAGCATCGGATTGCACTCTGTTGACCGGCCAAATAGTCTGTGTGGCGCCATGTTGACTAGTTAAATTGACCATGTTCCTTGTGGGTCCCACCAGTCAGTTCGCATAGGGAAAAGGTCAGATAAACACAAATCTACGCAGGCGCGACAAGACTCCAACCCGTGCGCAGGAATCACCTGGTTGTGTATGTGTTTGTCAGGGCCTGATGTGTGTGCATGCACGTGTAGGTTGAGCACTTGAGCGTGAGAGTGTGTGTTGGTCGTGTGGTGTACTGGTGTGTGCATGCATGCGTGCGTGTGTGCGTGTGAGTGTTGCGTGCGTGCGTGGCTGCGTGTGTACGTGTGAGGGTTGCGTGCGTGGGTGGGTGCATGTGTTCGTGTGAGTGTTGTGTGCATGCAGTTCGTTTGCATGCGTGCGTGTGTGTATAATCACCACACCAGCTCCTGTGTGTTAAAACAGACGGCTCAGCATACCAATACAAGGCCACCTTGTCCGCTGTGCCCGCGGTCATGACTTCGAACCACCGTCCAATATTTTTTTGTCGTTTGTTTTCATTCTTACT
>NW_024119972.1:0-5000 GCF_003073215.2 Triticum urartu
TCGTGCGTGTACTCCAGCGCGGCAGTTGTCTCGCCGTAGCCTTGAGACGTGTCACGATCCTCCGGAAAGGATCGGCGTCAGGCACAGCGGAAGTCCACGCCTCAGAAACCACGTCATGGAAGCCCGGAAGCTTTGGCCAGAATCTCTCGAAGTGGAAGCGTCTAGCCCCGGGTGGCCGCGCCACACAGTCGACTAGGAGCGGGCAGTGGTCCGATGCTGCCGAGGAGAGGCACTGCAGGAGGCAGTGTGGGTGAGCAGACTCCCATCCAGAGGTGCATAGGATGCGGTCGTTGCGGACTAGGGTCGGGTTGTCGCGCTCATTAGACCACGTATAACGGCGGCCGTGCATGTATAAGTCACGAAGCTCCTCATCGGCAATAAATCATCGAAACCTGCTCATGATGCGGTGGTTGAGATTATCATTGCTCTTCTCGGCCGCCGAGAGGATCATGTTGAAGTCACCACCAATGAGCCACGGACCTCTGCGGGATTCACGCACGTCGTGCAGCTTGACCAGGAACTCGAGCTTGGCCCCGTCGTCCTGTGGTCCGTAGACCCCGGTGATCCACCAGTGGCCATCGCTAGCCTGGGGGTGACGAGTGCCGTGACATGGTGCGTGCCAACGAGAGGGTTCGAGAGGGAGAGGTCCGATCGTCGCCAGGCAAGCAAGATGCCCCCACGGGTGCCGTTGGCGGGGAGGAAAAAGTAATCCTCAAAGAGTGGACCAAGCGTGTCAAGCACAATGGAACTGGTGATGGTCGCTAGCTTAGTTTCTTGCACACAAACGATGGATGGGGCGGCAGCGGTGATCACGCTGCGAACAGCCGTTCGCTTGGCGCCGGAGTTGAGGCCACGAACGTTCCAAAAGACTGCTTTAAAGTTGTAATCCATAGAAAAGAGATGTAGGCATTCAAGATACAAGGTGAAGGGCGCTAAGCCTCAATGAGCAGTGCGCTTGACGCACGGGTCGCCTCGGGCAGCGAAGAAGGAAGCTGCCAACCAAAGAGGTTTTCTTTGCCCCTGCACTCCTTCGTGAGAGGTTTTCTCTTCTTTTTTGGATGCCAACTCCATCACATGAATCCCACGAGCTTCTTCCATATCGCTAACTTTATTACGTTCTACGAATGCTACTTGGGGGCTATTACTTGTGAGCTGCGTTGGGATTTTCTCGAAGAGGAGAGGATGATGTAATATAGTAGAGATAAGTATTTCCCTCAATTAAGAACAAGGTTATTAGTCCAGTAGGAGAACCACTCAAAACCTCGTTAGCAGCACCTGCACATGCAAAAGCAAATACTTGCACCCAACTCGATCAAGAGGGTTGTCAATCCCCTTGGCGGTTATTTGCAAGGATCAAATCTCGTAGTGGTAAATAGATAAAATAAAATACTAAACAAAATAAAAGAAATAAAATTGCAGCAAGGTATTTTTGGACTTCATACATGATAAAAGTAGACCCGGGGCCATAGTTTTCACTAGAGGCTCCCCTCTCGAACACAAAGCATACGGTGGGTAAACAAATTACTGTTGGGCAATTGATAGAAAAGTGCATAGTTATGACGATATTCAAGGCAATGATCATGTATACAGGCATCATGTCTGAGACAAGTAGACCGACTCCCGCATGCATCTACTACTGTTACTCCACCCATCGACCGCTATCCAGAATGCATCTAGGGTAATAAAAACAGAGTAACGCAAGAAGGAAGATAACATGATGTAGACAAAGTAAATCCAGTCAATATGAATAAACCCCATATTTTTATCCTTAATGGCAACAATACAAATATGTGTCCTTTCCCTTTCTGTCAGTAGGATGGAGCACCGCAAGATCGAGCCCATTACAAAGCACCTCTCCCATTGCAAGATAAATCAATATACTTGGTCAAACCAAACGGATAGATCGGAGAGAAATACAAAGCTATACCACTAATGTATAAATAAGTTTAGACAAGACTCAAATATTTCTCATGAATATTCAGATCATAAACCAAAAATTCATAGGATCCCAACAAACACACCTCAAAAGTGAATTACATCAGGAAGAACTCCAAGAAGATCGAGGAGAACATGGTAGAAGATCAAAGAGAGAGAAGAAACCATCTAGCTACTAGCTATGGACCCGTGGGTCTGTGGGAAACTAATCACACATCATCAGTAGGGCAGCAAGGTTGATGTAGAAGCCCTCTGTGATCGATTCGACAAAGTACTGAAAAGGCCTCTAGATGGGATCACGGAAGAATAGAGACTTGCGGCGGCGAAAAAAGTGTTTCGGGTGGGTCTCTAGTATATTGGAAATATTTGAGAATTTGTAGAGGCAGAATTAGATCAAGAGGTACCACGAGGGGCCCACAAGCATGGGGTGCCCCCTGGGCACGCCGTGCGGGCTTGTCGCTCCCTTGTGGCTCTTCTGGTCTTCTCCCGAACATTTCTAGGGTCTCTCCGGGTCGAGAAAAATCATCAAAATATTTCGTAGCTACTACTTGTGAACTGCGTTGGGATTTCCCCGAAGAGGAGGGGATGATGCAGTACAGTAGAAATAACTATTTCCCTCAGTTGGAAACCAAGGTTATCAATCTAGTAGGAGAATCACACAACTCATTAGCAATACCTACACACAAAATAACAAGTACTTCACTACCGCAGGATGGTGCTAACGCGACACTACAATCAGAGACCCTTCGACGAACAACAATATATGTACTTATAACTTATAAGGACTTGATTCCATAAGCAAATTGAACATCCAATTACATAGGTGGCTAGTACACATATGACCTTTGCACACACCAAAGTGTGTACCAAAATGCCTAGAAAACTCAAATAATGTATACAAAAGCAAAACGAACACTGAATAATTTCATAATTTTTAGGACGACACTCCTATAGTTGCATGTTGCCTCTCTAAAATAAATCAAGGCATGAAGAGACAACATGTGTCATTTTGTGCAATGAGGGTAAGTCAACACCACCTTGGATAGGCTTTTTCCTCGTGGGTCCCAAATGTTAGAATCCAAATCCGTCACAGCCATGCAACCTTTCTTTTGAAGAATTATAGCCTATTTGGTGTGCTAGCTCAAAATTAGTTTGTGGGTGCTGGCAGGTGCTAAGTACTTGGGTTCTATAATTCACAATGAGCTCAAGCAGCCGGCGAGAGTGATGTTATTTCCTTGGGACTTGTTACAATATTTCTCTCTTAATTAAGGAAATGGCAAGCCATTTTCCTTGTTTCAAAGAAAAAATGACAGTCATAACGGAGTAAAAGGGCAACAACATCTAACTCAAGCTTACAAATGGTACAAAAGCACAAGGATTAATTGTTCATCACGTTTAGACAAAATCCAGATTGAAATGGGTGACAACATCTAACTCCAGCACTGTTTTCAGCAGTCACAATCAAATGGATCGGTCAGGTCCAGAAAATGAATATTCTGGGTCATAAAATTTACTAGATCATGACCACAAGATGTTGTAAATAGAAGCCCGGAACATTCAGAAGCCCTTTTGTCCACCTGCAACTCATTTTTTTGCTCTTCGACATACCCATCCGTCAAAGCCATGCTGCTTATAAACTTAAGCCTAATAGACAATAGTAACCTCGCATTCAGCAGGAAGAAACTGACAAATCTAGTGTTTGCATGGTTGGCTACATATCGTTCCAGCGTTATTATCTTCAATTGAATGTCATGAGAACTGAGAACATCCATGTGCTTATGAAACAAATGATTGGTTATAACTTTCTTACCCCGTCCAGTTGCCTAAATAAAGATGAAGATTGAAAATGGCTAAGGTCTAAAAAAGCAAATTTGATGCGGCACATGCTTCACAAACTGGAAACGCACTACACGGAGGTTCACGACGCGTAGCCCCCTCACTTCGAGCCGGTGGGAGGGAATCATGTGTACGCACGTGCCCGAACTTTGATATGGAATCTCACCATGATCCGCATCGTAACACACATGCCAAGATGAGTCCACCTTTAATTTGGTCAAATGCCTCTCGTTGTCGGTGGAAATTGGAAACCTTTGTGGGCTAACGAATGGGTACATCGCTGATAACCGCACGAGGGAGTGTCCGAGAGGACCACCAATTAATGCATGCATGTGGCCCGAACATATGTATGTATGAAAGGGTTGTGTAATGTTTTAAATAACCAATTCACGACTTTGATGTGGCATATATGACTCACAAAATGATCAATCCCACACGGAGGCTCACGATTCATGGTGTACGGCTGGACCGCCCCCCACACCCACAGACACACACATCCCGCACCACCACCGCCACTCTAAGGCAGGTCAACTTTTTCTGTAGTGAACATGCATGTGACCAAAGGAGTGTCGTGTTAAAATTTGAAAAGAGCAGAGATCATTCGATCAGTTTTATACATTGATTAATTTCCAAGGGATTTGATATGTCTCCAACATATCTATAATTTTTTATTGTTCCATGCTGTCATATTATCATTCTTGGATGTTTTACAATCATTTTATAGCAACTTTATATCATTTTTTGGGACTAACCTATTGACATAGTGCCCAGTGCTAGTTGTTGTTTTTTGCTTGTTTTTACTTCACAGAAAATCAATACCAAACGGAGTCCAAATGCAGCGAAACATTTTCGAGAATTTTTTGTTGGGAAATGTAGCATGCAATTTCAAAAAAATTCCTACGCTCACACAAGATCTATCTAGGAGATGCATAGGAACGAGAGGGGGAGAGTGTGTCTACGCACCCTCATAGACCGAAAGCGTAAGCGTTTGACAACGCGGTTGATGTAGTCGAACTTCTTCTCGTTCCGCCCGATCAAGCACCGAACGTATGACACCTCCGAGTTCTGCACACATTCAGCTTGATGACGTCCCTCGAACTCTTGATCTAGCAAAGTGTTGAGGAATTAGATGAGTTCCGTCAGCATGATGGAATGGTGACGGTGATGGTGAAGTGATCCGCATAGGGCTTCGCCTAAGCATCGTGAGAATATGACCGAGGGTGTAATCT
>NW_024119972.1:12500-19034 GCF_003073215.2 Triticum urartu
CACAATAGGCCTAGTACATAGCATATCATATTTTTTGACTATTTACTTCAAGGCAACAACCTCATAGTCCTTTATTAAAAAAATAAGGGAAAAGGTTACAAGTTTACAAATATACAGGAGAAATAAAAGATACTTACAAGAAAAAAGGCTAAGAAAGGTTAGCTATCCAAGACAGAAAACTATCTTTATATTTACATCTAATCCTGTGAGACAGAAGAGAGATGTCATGAATAAAGTTTCTTCTCCAATCTCGAAATGAGGGTTGTTCATTTCTGAAGATCTTCCCATTCCGTTGTATCCAAATATTCCAGGTAGCAGTGAAGACAACCTCAGAGAAAAAAGGGTGACCAAAATCCTTCCTAACTGCTTGAGCCATTTCATATGTGGTTTGGTTCGGTTGAACTGTCCAAGAAATCCCAAGATAGTTCCAAACCCTTTGACTAAAATTGCAAGCAAAGAAAAGATGAGCCCGATCCTCATGTTGTGCAAGGTTGCATAGCACACAAGTGTCATCCTGGATGATCCATTGTCGACGTTGCATCATATCCCTAGTGTTCAAGCGATCCATTAACAGTAGCCAACCAAAAGCTTTTAGCTTTAGCGTGCATGCACACTTCCAAATCCACCGGAATATGGGATCAACCACTAGGTGTGAGAAGCAAGAGTCATAATATATCTTTGACATAAAGACTCCAGACTTTGAAGACCACTTCCAAATGTCCTTGCTCTCACCATCCAGATTGATCAAAGGCAGGAGGGCCTCTAATTGTGTGAATTCTGAGAAGGCCTCCTATGATAGAGGCAAATGGAATGATTCCAAGATATCAGGCTGCTCCATAAAGTCCTTGACTGTGATTGCATCATCCACAACAAATGAATGTAGCCTCAGGAAACAGTCATGCAAAAGAACAACACGATTTCCCAGCTGCCAACGGTCAAGCCAAAAAAGCACCGTGTCACCAGCATTAACTTGTGGAATAGCAAGCTTGCAGAATTTGGGATATAAGCGCATGATATCACGCCACCAAAATGAACCACAGATCTGGGTGCTTTGGGGTGGTGACGATGCATAATAAGTGTCCCAAATTAAAGATACCCAAGGCACGTCCACTTTATTGAAGAACTTGAAGAGATGCATTAGTAGCAAAGCCTCATTTTGGATGGACAAGTTAAGAACACACAAACCACCAAAACTCTTAGGGCGACAGACTAAATCCCAAGCAGCCAATGATTGACGTGGATTATCCGTGTTGCCTCTCCACATGCACTGTCTCATGATTCGCTCTAACTGTTGTATAATGCCCTTTGGGAGAGATAATGTGCACAAAAGTATATTGGCATGGAGCACAACACCGACTGAAGAAGTTGCAGTCGGCTCCCTTGGTTTAGTAAGCTTGAGGAGGCAGATAAGCGGCGCTCGACTCGATCAACCAGAGGCAGCAGATCATAGATTGTAGGCCTAGAAGTTCCCATTGGCAAACCTAGATACGTGAAAGGCATCATCCCAACATCGCATCCAAGCAGAGAGGCCACTCTAACACGTTCCTCATCAGACATGTTTATAGGAATGAGAGAGGACTTACTAAAGTTAACACGCAAACCAGTTGACTCAACAAAAGTGACCAGCATCTCCTTGAAAGCAATGAGCTGCTCATCGATCACAGGCAGAACAATTAAAGTGTCGTCAGCATATTGTACGATCGGGTAATCATTGGAGTTGGTTGGGATTGGCAGCGATAGAATATTCCTGGAGCACATCTCATTGAGTACATATTGCAATAAATCCACAGCAATCACAAAGAGAAACGGTGAGAGAGGATCCCCCTGACGCACGCCCGTTCTGTAGACAAAGTGATTACCTGGCACACCGTTGAGAAGCACAGAAGAAGATCCTGTAGACAAAATACTATTGATCCATCCAGTCCACCGGGAGTCAAAACCCTTGCATTGCAAAATTCTGAGAATTAGGTCATGTTCAATTGTATCAAAGGCCTTCGTGAAATCCAGCTTTAGGAGGACAATGGGGCGCTTCGAGGCCTTGCATTGGTGTATATACTCAAAACACCAGGCTAGGCAATCTTGAATAGAACGAGACCGAAGAAAACCATATTGATTGCGGTGGATGCATCTTAGGATCACTTTCTGAAGGCGGTTAGCAAGCAGCTTAGTCAAAAATTTCAAGCACGTGTTGGCCAATGAGATGGGCCGAAAATCTCCAACAACTTCAGGGCTCAGCTTTTTAGGCATAAGGGTAATTAAGGAAATATTAAGACATTCCAGGTTGCACCTTCCTTCATAAAAATCCTTCACAAGTTGCATGAAATCCTCTTTTAGGATTGGCCAGCATCTCTTTAAGAACAGACCAGGTAAACCATCGGGACCAGGGGCACGGTCGGGTGGCATGTGCTTAATGACAGCCTCAACCTCGGAATCAGTGAAAGGCTGGGAAAGATCCTCAAGGCCATCAACTCTCGGAATTAATGTGTCCAAATCAAAACCCATGCGCTCTATCATCATCTATCTCTATATCTAGATATGGAAGAACCCTCGAAGCCTGTCCCCGACGACGATGCCCCCTGGGCGAAAGGAAAGGGGCCGCCATTCTCTTTCTTTCTTCAATCGTTCCGATCATTTCTCTCATTCCCTTTTGCCCCCTGGGCGAAAGGAAAGGGGCCGCCATTCTCTTTCTTTCTTCAATTCCTTTTGCATTGCCCATTCTTTGATTAAAATCAGACCAAAACATGCCCGCAAGTTGTTGGTGATCCGAGACCACATCACCATCAGCATTCTTAATTGAAGAAATTTTGTTTCTCCTATACCTTTCCGTGACCATGGCATGGAAAAACTTCGAGTTTTCCTCACCAACTTTAATGCTGCGTATAGTACAATGTTGCTTCCAATATACAAATTGCCAATGTAAAATATCCTCCAGATGCAATTTCACAATTCGCCTGAAATTAAACTCTAGCCTAGACAAAGGCCTAATCTCCTCCAGACCATCGAAGAAGAGAATCACTTTGTTGCAATCAGAAATGAGCGCTTTAATTGTGGACAAATTCATGTGCCATTTCTTGAGTGCATACCGTAGCGCCTTGAATTTAGAGCAAATAGTTAGGGCAGCCAAGGGTCTGGCCACTGATTTGTTCCAAACATGGGCCACACAATCATAAAAGCCTGGCAAGTCAATCCAATAATTTTCAAAATGGAAGATTTTAGCCTTAGGGATAGTAGTAGCAATCAAGACCACACACGGAACATGATCGGAGGACGTGCATGCAAGGGGCAAAACTAGCGTGTTTGGATGATCCGTGGTCCATGCAACTGAAGTAAAGAACCAATCGATCTGTTCAAGTAAAGGTTCAGTTTGCATATTCGACCAAGTGAATTGCCGTCCCTTAATTGGTAGCTCAACAAGACCCATATGGCCAATCACTTCATTAAACAGAAAGATATCGCTGACATTACCCCCAGGTAGGTTTCGATTTTCCAATGACTGCATAAAATTGAAGTCACCCAAAAGCAGCCAATTATCATCATAGTTGATATCAAGGTTATATAACCATTGAACAAAATCATCCCGGGCCGGACCGTGGCACGGACCATAGACTGACACTAGAGTCCAAACTTCAGAAGTATGCTTAGAGCGGAATTCCATAATAATACCAAAATGTCTTGCCTTAATTAGTTTTCCTTCAAAGAAATAAGAATTCCAAATGATGATCATACCGGCCGAGGCCCCCACCGAAGGCACATAGGAAAAATTATCAAAACGTTGTGGACAGAATTTCCTAATAAACCTATGATCAATATGCATGCACTTCGTTTCTTGCAGACAAACAACCGAACAACCACTTTCATCAATCTTTTGCTTAACCGCTAATTGCTGTGCTTCAAAATAAAGGCCACGCACATTCCAACATAAAACCTTCCAGTCTCTAAACCCGAACTGATTCATTACAAACCATAATAGAAAGCAACAAAAGTAGATCATGCAATGACATACACTGACGAACTAAACAGGGGAGATAGAACCCTAACAGAAAACATAAGAACAGATAGATGATGTTTAAGTCGGTACGCCATGATCCATAAAGCCGTCCGGTGCAACTAATCATCAGAACCCTTGCTGCTGGTGGAGGTAGAAGGATTAGCCTCAAGCTTTTCCTTGGAGATCAACTCGGGAGCGATGCACAAACGTGCCCTGATACGCTGAAGATCAGAAACAGGCGTTGGCGGAGGCACTGACTGATTCTCCTCCGGTTGAGATGAGCTGGTTCGACGCCTCTTGAAAGAATGCTGGGTCTTGGCCTGTTGGGGGCATCTGCTTGGAGATCTATGATAGCCATCATGTAGCGCACTTAGATGTGCACTGCGGCGCACCTCAGTATCAACCAAAATTTTGGCAGCTCTTGGTTTTCGGCCACGCTTGGTAGTAACCTCAGGTATAACAGAGAACTCAAATGACTCACTGACAGGTTCAGAGAGATCATCAAAGCAGAGTGCCCTTGCAACTAGTCTCCTAACTGGAGAAACCTGGCGTGGAAGGCAGAGTGAGGGCTCTGACGCAAGCTGGAAGCCGACATCTGCCCCATTAAAACAAATATCCCAAGAGCTCTTAGACAGTAGCAGAGAACCAAACTCAATCTTGAACACGCACTTTGGGATATCAACAGAGAAAATAGCCGGCATTAACTTCTGGAAAGTTCGCTGCCATTGCATCACAGGTGGCAGAACAGGGCCAAAAACAGTGAGAACTTGGCCAACATGAAGAGGAGGCTGCATCTGGACAGCTGGTTGCTGCAAAATCACTAAATCCTCAACTGGCTGAGCATTAACAGAGTCATTCGAAACCTGCAGAATGATAGATTCCTGGGACTGGTTCACATCAACCTGATTTTCCTCCACAATCTCCTGCTGATCAGATCATCATGAGGAGCCTCCTGGTGGTTGGGTTCATTCTCATGCGCTGGAGGTGGCAGCTCATCCCAACCAATCTCAGGAAATTCAGGCATAACCCAATTGTGGTTATGAAACTGCAGATGCCCAGGGAGTGGGTGAGGGTTGCCATCGAAGCGCATCGGATCCTCATCAGGTGGCAATATATCAGCAAAATCAGCAGAGAAAATGTATATGGGAGCAGACCAAGAAATGTGAGAACCTCCAAAGTCCGCAAACTCCCGATAGACCACATCGCGCGGCACTAATGTAGTTGCCGGAAAAGAAACATACGCCAAGGTACGCACAAGCAGCGGGTCATCCTGGTGCCAGTGATGGAAACAGCCAAAGGTACTAATTGCATCTGCAATATACTGTGTACGCCTATAATCTAGGGGTATTCCCACAATCATAACCCAACCCCTGCGAAAACCCTGGATAGCTCTGAAATTGATACCCTCATCATGTGGCACAAATCTAACAAATCTATCAATGTCCAACTCAAACGGAGGATGATCTACTAGAGCCTGCCTAGCAACCGGACTATGGAAACGGAAGAGTCCAACTCCTTGGATCCAAGGCTGAGCATCAAGAACGGCGCGACCAAGATTGTTGACAATAAAATCACTGACCATATTTCTGAAGATAACAACTTCTTCAGGCAGGGGTGCAGGCTCGACGATGGCAATGGCGTATTCCTCATGCTGACGATCAGGAGCCACTGCAGGAGAATAGAAGGTGTGCGGAAGCCTCCACAGCCCACCGTCGATGATCTCGAAGCCTGGCTGGACGAGAGGCGTGGGGTCGAGGGTGAAAGTAGCCATTGTTGGATGCGGTGGAGAAGCTGATGGCGCGTAGGAGCCGCGATGGATAATGGTGCGGCTAGGCTGGGCGATGGTGGCGAGGTAGGTGGTGCTGGCGTGATGGGCGGTGGCTCGGCAGGCAATGGCGGAAGCGATGGTGTTGCAGGCGTAATGGGACTGGGCAAAGACCCAACTTGGTTGGCTGTGAGGGAAACCGAGGCGTCGGGCGAGGAAATCTCAGCTGGCCAGCTCGGGGAAGTAGGATTGACCCGCGGGACCCACTTGTAAGTTGGGGAATGCGCAGTGTTGGAGCATCCTTTGGCTCGGTGGCCCAGTCGAAAGCATCTACGACAGCGAATCGGATTGTTGCAGGAATTGGAGTAATGCAGCATAGATAAACAATTCTGACATTTCCAAACCTTGAAAACAATATCATCAATGAGATCATTAAGTTGAGCAGCATCCTCAGAAAGATTCAGTAGTTGGTCATCCATAACAGCCTGAGCAGATATTCCAACTGTGGCAACAGAAAAATCCAAAGTATCCTGAGATGGTTGGGTCATAACAGACTGGGTCATGACAACCCCGCCCAAGGCTGGAGAGCCATTGTGGGCTATTAAGCCATGTTGGGCTGGAGACCCATGCTGGGCCATGCATCCATGTTGGGCTGAAGAGTCCGACGCAACAAGATCACGTGTGACTAAAACATGTGGAACATGCTCATTTTGAATTAACTGGGTGGGTGCAGATCCGGATATGACGGCGGTGTTCCTGGCAGGGACGTTGATCGGCCCGA
>NW_024119973.1:0-11673 GCF_003073215.2 Triticum urartu
CTATTCTTGGCTACTGCCATCCTCCTGTGGCGCCTCCCAAATTCAAATTTTTCTGCCAAACCCGCGCGCCCAGGCGGAACAGTCTAGAAGCCAACCTTGCAGACCAATATATATCAATTTTTCTGTCGCACCAAGTTCAAATCCGCGCGTCAAGGTGGAGCTGTCTAGAAGCTACTCTTGAAGACGAATATAAAGCAAATGGGCAGGCATATGGGACTCACGCTGCTGCACCCAAAGAAGCCAGAGGCTGGTTACACAAATCTTCAGATTGAACAGATTGTGAGGACTACGCCGTTTGTTCTGCTTCATGAAGGAGGTATGGGCGAATCTTCTTACTTGTGCAATCGCATATATGTGCTTTGACAGAAATAGCTGATCCGATTAGGAGATCAAGCACCGGTACCTTTTCCCTATAATACAAGGGGAATAGTTTACTGTCCTTAGATTTGCTATGCTAATATTATTGCTACACAATAAATTCTAGCACTAATAATTAGTGAATAGAATATTAGTTTGGTTTTTTGTTCATCTATTGGCATAGATTGATGGACCGCAGGTAGCCACATTCTTATCACTTGATCTTATACTTTTGTAGTACCACATTATACATGCATTGTGGTATTGCTTACAATTGAGATCTTGAAGTTATTGCTTAAGTTGACCAAATAGCAAATATGCATTGGTACTAAATCTGCACATAAATACTCAGTGGCGGCTGCAACTACAATTGGATTTGTTTCTCACTAAATCACTGATTTTTGAAATGACAACCCACATGGCAGGTCCAAAACATACTCAACAAGCTCAGAAATTAGAAGTCTACAGGAGAAACCCTTGGATTTTGGTGTGAAACTGAAGAACCACAAGGTGAGGACATACTGGCTGAGTTAGGATGAATATTCAGTATGAGCACTCATTCAGAGATTGGTGGTTGTGTTAGAGATTTATAAGGAGTGCATCTTGTTTCATACTTCCCTGTTTCATACTTCCATGTTTTGTACATGCTGCTGTTCATATTATTTGTTTTGTTCATATTGTTACTTAATGACGATCAAATTTATCATATGTGCACTTTTGGATCTAAATATAAATTTCTCTAAATCTATCATACCTGTGCTTGGGTTAAAATGAATTATCCAGTTGGCTTTTGGCAAGGAATAATATTCTTTTAGATATAACATTCCTATTGGCTTTTGTGTTTTGATCTTTTAATTCATTTTTGGCTAACCTCATACTCTCTTTTGTTTTGGGGAGAAATATTCAGGTCTTGCGCCCAAATGTTACAATCCTTGTGCCAACAAAGCGATAAAGGAAAAGAAAAAGGTTGCTATCTTATCCCTTATCACTTGGCGGAACAATCTGTTTGCATATTTCTCAATTTGTATTATCTGACTATTGGTCCAACTTTAAATAACACAGTGGTCTACGGCAATAATAAGTCCAACAGAACTGGCCCCAATGGCATGCCACAAACTCGGACAAGTCTATTTATACGCGAGCCGACATGTGTGACACATTTGAGTTACTCGTCTTCTTTGGATGATGAAGTGACAAACCAATCAGCTGCGATTTTTCCTACTAATAATGGTCTGCTCACATCAATTGAGGACTTGGAGCGAGGAGAAAGCTCCAAAGGTAAGTCTATAAGGCGAAAGTGTGTGTTTATGTAATTTTGTTTACCCACTTAATTAATTTCTCATAAAAATACTATAGGGCGAAAGCGTGCACGTGAAGCAATAAGATATGCTAGCCGTACACCAGAACAAATACAAGCAAGGCGAGAACGTGTGAGAGCACGTCGGCAAAGTTTAACACCAAATGAGAAGGAAAGGATTAATGCACAGAGAAGAGAGAAAAGACAACGTATGACACTTGATGAGAGGAATGCAAGTCAGCGAGCACGTAGGCAAAGTTTGACGCTAGATGAAAGGTAAGAAAGGAATGCACGCCAGCGAGCACGTAGGAAAAGCCTACCACCCGAAGAGCGGCAAGCACTCCTAGCTCAGCGTAAAGAAAGCTACGCAGCTAAACGAGATACTCTCTGTAAGGATTCCGTCGCACTACAGTGCCCTAATGGTACATTGGCAGGACAACTATCATCAAGCTCTTATGCCTTTAGCTACCCAATTATGCTGGCACAAACTTATGCTACAGTTCAAGGTAATTCTCACATACACATTCCTTTATCTCGCCAATTTTTCCGAAGGTGTTGCCGGTATTTTACACTATCATCAAAATGCCAGGTAATCTTGAAAGCATACCTGAAGCGGTGGAAGAGGATCACATAGTTTACGCTAACACAGGTATGCTATGGTATGGATGCCTTCTTTTCTCTACTAAGTATGTTATAACACACACTCAGAACCATCCTTATAACTTGGAATGGACAATTCATTATTGGCTCCCATTGGTTTCATATGTAGGTTCCCCAACAGAAAGCTTTGTTACGGATGATGATGAGTCTGAAGAAGAAGATGACGAGTACTTCATATTTGCTGGCAGAGGTATTGCTAATGCCGTGGATGCCTTACTTTCCTTCACATGTATTATAGTACAAAAACTGCAAGACCTATATAACACTATTCATCTCATGTATATGTAGGAGATGATGAAGACTGTGATGACCTGATAGATGCATTTAAAGTAGATACCATTATTCCTGACCCATATGATGATGTCTACAAGAATATACCAGTAAGTACTCACACGCTGGCACCTAAACCTGATTGCAAGCATTGTGGTGCAAAGAGCTTCCAGTATGAGTCAAATGGATTTTGTTGCCGGTCTGGAAAAGTTAAGTTAGCACACTTAGAACCACCCTTGGAACTTAAAATGTTGTACACAAGTTCAGATCCCAATGCCGTGCATTTTAGGGATAACATTCGATACTTCAATGGACACTTTTCATTCACCACCCTTGGAGTCAGCCTGGACAACAGATACACAAACATGAAGTCGGGAGTCTATACGTTTCGAGCTCACGGTCAAATTTACCACAACATCTTCTCATTTGGTCCAACTCAAGATGGGCCAAAGCATTTGGAACTCTACTTCTATGATGACGATCCCGGTTTACAACATAGTTTTCGGCGCTCCCCGAACCTAGACCGAGATGTCATTCGAAAGCTTGTTGACATCCTCAAGGATAATCCTTATTCTGAAACATTCAGGAATCTAGGTGGAGTCGATGACCTTGAGGAATACCGTATTGAACTGAACACCGACATGAGGTTGGATCAACGGAGGTATAATGTGCCTATATCATCAGAGGTTGCAGCTATTTGGGTTGAGGGTAGTGAAGTCCGTAAGCACTTTGATCGTAGCATAGTATTGTTCGGTAACAACAACACAAGATATAGCATCCAACCATATTATGGATGTTATGATCCATTGTCTTACCCTTTATTCTTCCCAAGAGGGAAGATTGGTTGGCATCCTGACATCCCAAAGAATGGTGTCGGCTTGAATGAGATACTTCAGTCCCGTCGCAGTGGTCGACAGAGTCTAGGTAATTCATATAACAAAAATAACATGTGTTCATTTTGTTTATCCTCATTGTGCTTACTTTTCCTAATTCCCAATATTGTCCTTTTGTTATCTCTCATTTTGTAGGTTCATGTACAAATAGTCAATTATGCGTCTCCGTTAGAGACTACTATTGCTACAAGTTTCAAATGCGTCGTGGTGTATTTAACACCATGCTATACGGTAAACGACTATTCCAACAATATGTGGTTGATATGTACATCAAGGTTGAAACCTCAAGACTGGACTATATAAAAAAACACCAGAAACAAATACGTGCTGATTTATACCAAGGTGTTGTTGATAGCCTTCAAGCTGGGGAATACCGTGCGGATGCAGTGGGCAAACGGACTATAGTTCCTTCATCATTTATTGGAGGGAGAAGAGATAGGAGACGAAGATACCTTGATGCCATGGCCTTGGTTCAAAAGTATGGGAAGCCAGACATTTTTTTAACCATGACTTGCAACCCTAATTGGGATGAAATAATTAGTGAGCTAGAGCCTGGACAAACTCCACAGGATCGTCCTGATCTCATTGTAAGAGTATTTCGAGCGAAGTTGGAAGACCTCAAGGTACAACTTTTTAAAAGGCACATTCTTGGTAAGGTGGCAGCATATGTATATGTCGTTGAGTTCCAGAAAAGAGGTCTACCACATGCTCATTTCCTCCTAATCATGGAGGGGAGGTACAAGCTAACATGCCCAGAGCAATATGACTGTCTCATATCTGCTGAATTGCCAGACAAATCCAAGTACCCTGAGTTGTACAAAATGGTCGTCAAGCACATGATGCATGGCCCTTGTGGAGTCCTAAACCCCAAGAACGTGTGCATGCAGAAAGGTAGCTGCAAGAACTACTATCCACGACCGTTTAATGCATCAACCCTTCAAGGAAAGGACTCATATCCCATATATAGGAGGAGAGATGATGGACGCCGTGCAAAGGTACGTGGCCAAGAGTTAGACAATAGGTGGGTTGTTCCATACAATCCTTACCTACTAAGAAGGTATAATTGCCACATCAATGTCGAGGTT
This sequence comes from Triticum urartu, assembly GCF_003073215.2. Lineage (NCBI taxonomy): Eukaryota > Viridiplantae > Streptophyta > Magnoliopsida > Poales > Poaceae > Triticum > Triticum urartu. Next base: position 4,563 of record NW_024119973.1, read on the forward strand.
TGCTCAAGCATAAAAGCTGTAAAGTACCTCTTTAAATACATATATAAGGGGCATGATCGAAGGCGCAAATCTGAATGATGTCCTCTCTAAAGAAGGAGCTTCCAAGACCATGCTAACTGAGTATTTTGAGGCAAACAAGAAATATGAGTTGGCTCGAGGAATTTTATATAAGGATTTCCCATCATATTTTGTTTGGATGTCAGGTGGAAAGTATTGGAAAAGGATGGATGAACGCGCACAGATTGGGAGAATTGTGTCTGCACATCCAGCTGAAGGGGAGAGGTATTATCTTAGAGTTCTTCTAAACCATGTCACAGGTGCTACATCCTTCGAAGAGCTTAGAATAGTGAATGGTATTGTTTACCCGACATTCCGTGAAGCTGCTGAAAGGAGGGGTCTTATCGAGTCAGATAATACTATCGATGTGTGTCTTAAGGAAGCTGAGGCTTTTCAGATGCCATCTTCCCTTCGGAGGCTATTTGCCACTATATTGGTCTTTTGTGAGCCCGGCAATGTGCGTGGCCTATGGGACAGACACTTGGAAGCTATGACAGAAGACTATCGACTAACCCAAATGTGCCCCCATGTAGTTGAGCAGATGGCATTATTAGATATAAAAAATATGCTTGAATCGATGGGCAAGGACATATCATCATTCCCTCTCCCAGAAATTGATGAGTCATATGATGCCGCAGATAATGAGGCTAGGGAGATCATAGAGGAGTCCACGATAGAGGTGGACCCAGAACACCTTGGCTTGTCATCTTTCCTAAACCCAGAACAGAGATATGCATATGACGAGATACTTGCGGCCATCAATAGTGGCCAAGGAGGTGTGTTCTTTGTTGATGGACCCGGAGGCACAGGGAAGACTTATCTATACAAAGCACTACTTGCAAAAGTACGTGCTGAGGGTAAAATAGCTATTGCAACAGCAACATCAGGCGTTGCTGCATCCATCTTGCCTGGAGGGAGGACTGCACACTCAAGGTTTAAAATACCGTTGAACACCGAAGACAATGGGGTCTGCAGTTTCACCAAGCAAAGTGGGACAGGTAAGCTTCTTATGAGGGCGTCTCTCATAATTTGGGACGAGGCCTCCATGACAAAGCGGCAGGCGGGCGAGGGCCTCTACAATAGCCTGAGGGACATCATGGATCGACCTGACCTGCCGTTTGGTGGAAAGACAGTTGTGTTTGGGGGAGACTTCAGACAAGTGCTTCCTGTTGTTCGTAAGGGAACAAGGTCACAAATAACTGATGCGACGCTACGCAAGTCTTACCTTTGGGAGAATATGAGACAACTAAGACTTGCCCGTAATATGAGGGCTCAGAGTGGTCCCTGGTTTGCTGATTACCTTCTCCGTGTCGGGAATGGCACTGAAGATACCGTGGATGATGCTTACATACGGCTTCCAGATGAGATTTCTGTACCATACACCGGCGACGCCACTGATATTGATAAGCTTATTGAAAGTGTTTTCCGGATGACTGTAGATGAAAACCTCTTGGATCCAAATTACATAACATCCAGAGCAATTTTGTCAACTCGGAATGAGTACGTTGACAAGATTAACATGAGTATGATTGAGATATTTCCTGGAGAAGAGATGATATACTACAGTTTTGATCGCGCGGATGATGATCCACACAACTACTATCCTACAGAATTCTTGAATTCATTAACACCTAATGGGCTACCTCCCCATATCCTAAAGCTGAAAATTAATTGCCCTATTATATTGTTACGAAACATTGACCCAGCGAGTGGTTTGTGCAATGGGACGAGGTTGATTGTCCGGGGATTCATGAGGAATGCAATCGATGCTGAGATTGTGTTGGGCCAGCATGCTGGTAAGAGGGTGTTCCTCGAATTCCCCTTTGCCCATCAGACGATGAGATGTTTCCGTTTAGGTTCAAGAGGAAGCAGTTTCTAGTTAGACTTAGCTTTGCTATGACCATTAACAAGGCACAAGGACAAACTATACCAAATGTTGGTGTATACCTCCCTGAGCCAGTATTTTCACATGGGCAGCTCTATGTTGCTCTTTCTAGAGCTACATCTAGAAGTAATATGAAGATTCTCTCTCTCCCGGATAAGAAAAAGGATGGCCAGTCCAACTCCATTGCAAATATTACAAAGAACATAGTCTACAAAGAAGTTCTCAGCATGTAGCCCAAGGTATGAATCACTCAAGTACAATTAAAACTTACATCTATCTAACTAGGGTTATGTGGAGGATTTACAGAAAGACAACCTAGATACTTGCTTTAGTGTTCATGTTTTTTTTGTAAAAAAATTTATGTGTGTTTGAATTGTTTTTTAGTAGTTGTCTTTGTTACTCCCTCTGTTCAAAAAATACAGACGACGCCGACAGCAGGTTGCTTTGTCATCAGTGCATTTCATTTGCTTGGTAGCTCCACATCCAATTTTCAGGCCACACCTGAATATTTCTTTCCTTTCTGTCTGTTATTGGCGTTTTTTTTTCTTCGCAGAAACCTGGTTGATGTAAGAAAGCTACAAGTAGTCCAGTATTAATATTTTTGTATGTACATAGATACATGTGCACTCACCCCTTCTATATACATATGATTCAAAAACATATTTAACTTGCATTTTATTTCTTTGCTCCTGTACAAAATGTACTACAAGTGTTGTTCATTGTTTTTTCCTTTGCCTAAATATACTACAGAGTACATACCCCCTATAGTCTCCTTGTTTTTTCCTTTGTCTAAATATACTACAGACTATCATATATATGTAATACTGATTACCTGATGTCCTTTTAGGTGAGAAGATGGATGAAGCCAGTGCTCGAGGGCCAACATTGTTAGCACATATGTTTTGAGCAAACAACTAAAAGAGTGTACTATGCTGGACACACATGAATTGATCGGGCGCACTCTGTCTCACGAAACCGCCTGTACAAGATTTGATCAAATTTAATATTGATGGGGCATTTACATCAGGCGGCTCCTTTGCTGGATGGGGGGTTGTTCCTCGTAATGAAGAAAGAGCTGTGATCCTATCACGGGCTAGGACAGGTGATAATATCCACGATGCATTTGGGGCAGAGCTTCTCGCCATTTCCAATGATGTCAATATGACGGCGTAGATAGGAGCACTAGATGCTCGACGTGCTGATTCTTCCCCCTTATTATGCTGCTGTCATCGAGGATGTAAAGTTCCAAATGAGGTTGTGGTTCTCTAGATGCAGATTTTTGGTATGTAAAAGAAAAGCAAACCATGTTGCACATGAACTGGCCAGGCTAGGCCATCATTGTAATCTTGAGACCCTTTGGTGGGACTCCAATGTATCTGCCCTTGTGCCAGCCGTTGCAGTGGGAAAAATGCCTACTAAGTATTAGTAATATAGTTGTTGCTTTCCCTTAAAAAAGAATATACTGTAGGTGCTTGTGTATTAAGTCAAGGCACTTTTAACTCGTTCTTGTTTCTTTCTTGTGGACCATTTATAATTGTGTGCTCAGGATATATTATGTACTGCTATGTTATTTGGATATATCTACTGCTGCCATTTTTCTTCACATTTTAGTCTGGTTTGCCTAATATACTAGCATGAAATTAGCATTGCTGAATCCTTGAATAAAAGGTAACAACATATCTTGTTCTTTGTCCCCTCAATATGGAAGAGTCATGAGAAAATTGGGTAGGGAGAACAGTCTTATGTAAGGTGAAAATGGAGATAATAAATGTTTGCTTGGACAAGGGGGTTTATCAGTTGGAAATCATATGTATGATTTTGCTCAATGTGTAAATATGGCATCATTTTGACCAATGTCTTGGTACATATTTTATTGTTCACTAGACTTCAAAATAATGTTCCACTTGATCTTTTGTGATTCCGTAGCGTAGCACGGGCATCTTACTAGTCATCATGGAAGTGTCCACTTCCATGATGATAAATCGCGCGTCATAGAAGTTATTTCGTCAAGGGTGACCGACACGTGGCATCCACTGTAACGGAACGTCGTTAAGCTATCAGGGCCGGTTTTGGATCTGATAACCCATTAACAGCCGGGACCGATGGGAAATTTCCACGTGTAAAATTCTGATTGGACGGAGGGAACACCTGTCTGCTCGTTAGTGGGCCAGATGTCGCCCGTCCATTGGAGGAGACATGCCTATGATACGTCGACACGTGGCTAGGTCTAACGGATCTATAATTTTTTATTGTTCCATGCTATTATATTATCAACCTTGGATGTTTTATATGCATTTATATGCTATTTTATATGATTTTTTGGGACTAACCTATTAACCCAGAGCCCAGTGCCAGTTTCTGTTTTCCCCTTGTTTCAGTGTTTCGCAGAAAAGGAATAGTCCAAATGGAATGAAACCTTCAGAAAAGTTATTTTTGGAAAGAAAGCAATACAGGAGACTTGGAGTGCACGTCAGGATATCAATGAGGAGAGCACGAGGCAGGGGGCGCACCCTCCACCCTCGTGGGTCCCTCATGGCCCCCTTGATGTATTTCTTCCGCCTATATATATCCATATACCCTAAAACTATCGAAGACGAGAATAGATCGGGAGTTCCACCGCCAGAAGCCTCTGTAGCCACCAAAAACCAATCTAGACCCATTTCGGCACCCTGCCGGAGGGGGGAATCCCTCTCCGGTGGCCATCTTCATCATCCCGGTGCTCTCCATGACGAGGAGGGAGTAGTTCTCCCTCGGGGCTGAGGGTATGTACCAGTAGCTATGTGTTTGATCTCTCTCTCTCTCGTGTTCTTGAGGTGATACGATCTTGATGTATCGCGAGCTTTACTATTATAGTTGGATCTTATGATGTTTCTCCCCCTGTACTCTCTTGTAATGGATTGAGTTTTCCCTTTGAAGTTATCTTATCGGATTGAGTCTTTAAGGATTTGAGAACACTTGATGTATGTCTTGCGTGGGATACCTGTGGTGACAATGGGGTATTCTATGATCCACTTGATGTATGTTTTGGTGATCAACTTGCGGGTTCCGTGACCTTGGGAATCTATGCATAGGGGTTGGCACACGTTTTCGTCTTGACTCTCCGGTAGAAACTTTGGGGCACTCTTTGAGGTTCTATGTGTTGGTTGAATAGATGAATCTGAGATTGTGTGATGCATATCGTATAATCATACCCACGGATACTTGAGGTAACATTGGAGTATATAGGTGACATTACAGTTTTGGTTGATTTGTGTCTTAAGGTGTTATTCTAGTACAAACTCTAGGGCTATTTGTGACACTCATAGGAATAGCCCAACGGATTGATTGAAAAGAATAACGTTGAGGTGGTTTTGTACCCTACCATAATCTCTTCGTTTGTTCTCCGCTATTAGTGACTTTGGAGTGACTCTTTGTTGCATGTTGAGGGATATTTATGTGATCCAATTATGTTATTATTGTTGAGAGAACTTGCACTAGTGAAAGTATGAACCCTAGGCCTTGTTTCAACGCATTGCAATACCGTTTATGCTCACTTTTATCATTAGTTACCTAGCTGTTTTTATATTTTCAGATTACAAAGACTATTATCTACTATCCATATTGCACTTGTATCACCATCTCTTCACCGAACTAGTGCACCTATTCAATTTACCATTGTATTGGGTGTGTTGGGGACACAAGAGACTCTTTGTTATTTGGTTGCAGGGTTGTTTGAGAGAGACCATCTTCATCCTACGCCTCCCACAGATTGATAAACCTTAGGTCATCCACTTGAGGGAAATTTGCTACTGTCCTACAAACCTCTGCACTTGGAGGCCCAACAACGTCTACAAGAAGAAGGTTGTGTAGTAGATATCAGAGGACCATATAGGTTAAAAAGGTCGGCCCAGTCAAAGGCCTGTAGTACTTACTCAGGTACTATTGGGCCAGCCCAATAACGACCTGCTTAATAAAGGCCCATTTACGCCCCGAAGCCAGATCTGGCCTGTTAATTGTTCGCCGAATATTTGGGCCCAATTACAGCCCAGTGACTTTCGGCTTGTTAGAGGCCCGATGTAGACATGGGCCCATTTCAGCCCGGTGTGACTTTCGGCCTGGGAATGGCCCGTGCTGCCCATGGGCCATATATGGTCCGACGGGACATCGGGCCCACTAACGGCCCGTGATAAAGGTGGCAACAGTTAAGACCAACGTGACTTTGGGCCTGTTAAAGGCCTGTCGCATAATTCGGCCCGTTGATGTCTATACTAAGCTTTCGGCCTCTTAAAGGCCCATGATATCAGTGGGCCAACTAAGGCCCGATATATGTTTAGGCCTGGTAACTTCCCGTGATATAACTGGGCCCAAAAAGGCCCGTCGACGACTAGTGAAAATTGAGGCCCAACATGCATTTCGGCCTGATAAAGGCCCATGGTTTCATCTCGGCCGTAACAGGCCAGTACAATATTCAGCCTGTTAATGGCCCAACGCTACGTGGGCCAAACTAAGCGCTGGGTCCACAAAAGGCCCAACTAAAATATAGGCCGGTGTAAGTTGTGGACCTCGCGCAAAGTGTGAAGGCCCCAATCATTCGGGCCCAAGAAAGATGCAGGCCGGCCCAATTGTGGCCCGCTAAAAACCAAGCCCGTTAGAGGCGAATGTTTCGGCCCGGTCGACTACATCTGATTTTTTCAGATAGCGAATGATGGCAGTAACTAGTAAGAATTAAGACCAAACCTACTCTATACAATAAAGAAATTATGGCATAGTAACTAAGAATAAACCTACACTATACAATAAAGGATTTATGGTATATTACATCCACTGGGCATCGAAGTTCGCCACCAGTGATCATAAAGAGCAACGAAGAAGAAGATTACAAAAACTAGGCACCATTGGAGCGTAACAAAATAAAACTGAACGATACCACTTCCAAGACAGTTCAAGAAAGGTTAGCCTTGCGCGGGAATTGCTATTCAAGCTGCTGAGCAAGGCTGTGAGACCGGCCTAGCATGTCCGTCATAGCTTCCAGGTGTAGCTGTTTAGCGATGAGGTTCTCATTGGTGTTCTCCGCAATCTTTCTTAGAGATAGGACTTCAAGTCGAAGTTGAGTTGCAGAATGCCATTCTGTTAGAACTTGGGACTGAAGAAGTCGAACTGATTCAGACAACGAATTCTGTGAGCTTGTCT
>NW_024119974.1:0-8124 GCF_003073215.2 Triticum urartu
GAGAACGGTGGGTGTGTGGCCTTATGCGAGGTAGCCGTGGGAAGAATGCCGTGGTCGATGTCGAGTCGGGGTGGCCGGTGTCGAGGAAGTCACCATGGAACCGCGTGCTCAAGGGGGCGTGCTACCTCTTGAGCACTGCGTTGGTTTTCCCTTGAAGAGGAAAGGATGATGCAGTAAAGCAGCTTAAGTATTTCCCTCAGTTTTTGATAACCAAGGTATCAATCCAGTAGGAGGCCACGCACGAGTCCCTCGCACCTACACAAACAAATAAGAACCTCGCAACCAACGCAATAAAGGGATTATCAATCCCTTCACGGTCAGTTACGAGAGTGAGATCTGATAGAGATGATAAGATAATACTTTTGGTATTTTTATGATAAAGATGCAAAGTAAAATAAACGGCAAAGGAAATAGCATGTATTGGAAGATTAATATGATGAAAAATAGACCCGGGGGCCATAGGTTTCACTAGTGGCTTCTCTCAAGATAGCATAAGTATTTGCGATGGGTAACAAATTACTGTCGAGCAATTGATAGAATTGAGCATAATTATAAGAATATTTAGGTATGATCATGTATATAGGCATCACGTCCGAGACAAGTAGACCGAAACGATTGTGCATCTACTACTATTATTACTCCACACATCGACCGCTATCCAGCATGCATCTAGAGTATTAAGTTCATGAAGAACAGAGTAACGCATTAAGCAAGATGACATGATGTAGAGGGATAAACTCATGCAATATGATATAAACCCCATCTTTTTATCCTCGATGGCAACAATACAATACGTGTCTTGCTGCCCCTACTGTCACTGGGAAAGGACACCGCAAGATTGAACTCAAAGCTAAGCACTTCTTCCATTGCAAGAAAGATCAATCTAGTAGGCCAAACCAAACTGATAATTCGAAGAGACTTGCAAAGATAACCAATCATACATAAAAGAATTCAGAGAAGATTAAAATATTGTTCATAGATAAACTTGATCATAAACCCACAATTCATCGGATCTCGACAAACACACCGAAAAAGAAGATTACATCGAATAGATATCCACAATAGAGGGGGAGAACATTGTATTGAGATCCAAAAAGAGAGAGAAAGCCATCTAGCTAATAACTATGGACCCGAAGGTCTGAGGTAAACTACTCACACTTCATCGGAGAGGCCTTGGAGATGATGTAGAGGCCCTCTGTGATCAATGCCCCCTCCGGCGGAGCTCCGGAAAAGGCCCCAGGATGGGATCTCTCGGGTAAAGAAGGTTGCGGTGGTGGAATTAGGTTTTCGTGGTGCTCCTGGATGTTTGGGGGGTATGTGGATATATATTGGAGGAAGAAGTACGTCGGTGGAGCAACAAGGGGCCCACGAGGGTGGAGAGCGCGCCCCCCTGCCATGTGGCCTCCTCGATTGTTTCTTGACGCCCACTCCAAGTCTCCTGGATGCGTAGACTCCAAGCCCTTTGGATCACGTTCGTTCCGAAAATCATGTTCCCGAAGGTTTCATTCCGTTTGGACTCCGTCTGATATTCTTTTTCTGTGAAACACTGAAACGGACAAAAAACAGCAATTCTGGGCTGGGCCTCCGGTTAATAGGATAGTCCCAAAAGTAATATAAAAGTGTATAATAAAGCCCAATAATGTCCAAAACAGAATATAATATAGCATGAAGCAATGAAAAATTATGGATACGTTGGAGACGTATCAAGCATCCCCAAGCTTAATTCCTGCTTGTCCTCGAGTAGGTAAATGATAAAACTAGAATTTTTGATGCGGAATGCTACTTGGCATGGTTTTAATGTAACCCTCTTAATTGTGGTATGAATATTCAAATCCAAAAGATTCAAGGTAAAAGTTTAATATTGACATAAAAATAATAATACTTCAAGCATACTAACTAAATAATTATGTCTTCTCAAAATAACATGGCCAAAGAAAGTTCATCCCTACAAAATCATATGGTTTGGTTATGCTCCATCTTCATCACAGAAAATACTCAAATCATGCACAACCCCGGTTACAGCCAAGCAATTGTTTCATACTTTAGAATTTTCAAACTCTTTCAACTTTCACGCAATACATGAGCGTGAGCCATGGACATAGCACTATATGTGGAATAGAATATGGTGGTTGTGGAGAAGACAAAAAAGGAGAAGATAGTCTCACATCAACTAGGCGTATCAACGGGTTATGGAGATGCCCATTAATAGATATCAATGTGAGGAGTAGGGATTGTCATGCATCGGATGCACTAGAGTTATAAATGTATGAAAGCTCAACAAAATGCAACTAAGTGGGTGTGCATCCAACTTGCTTGCTCACGAAGACCTAGGGCATTTGAGGAAGCCCATTGTAGGAATATACAAGCTAAGTTCTCTAACGAAAAATCCCCACTAGTATATGAAAGTGACAAAACAAGAGACTCTCTATCATGAAGAACATGGTGCTACTTTGAAGCACTAGTGTGGTAAAAGGATAGTAACATTGTCCCTTCTCTTTTTTTCTCTCATTTTTTTTGGGCCTTCCTTTTTTATGTCCTTTCTCTCTCTTTTTTCCTCACTTGGCACAATGCTCTAGAAAATGATGATCATCACACTTCTATTTGTTTACAACTCAATTATTACAACTCGATACTAGAACAAAGTATGACTCTATATGCATGCCTCCGGCGGTGTACCGGGATGGGCAATGATTCATGATCGACATGTATGAAAAAGTTATGGATGGTGGCTTTGCCACAAATACTATGTCAACTACACGATCATGCAAGGAAATATGACAATGATGAATGTGTCATGATAAACGGAATGGTGGAAAGTTGCATGACAATATATCTCGGAATGGCTATGGAAATGCCATAATAGGTAGGTATGGTGGCTGTTTTGAGGAAGGTATATGGTGGGTGTAATGCACCAGCGAGAGTTGCGCGGTACTAGAAAGGCTAGCTATGGTGGAAGGATGAGAGTGCGTATAATCCATGGACTCAACATTAGTCATAAAGAACTCACATACTTATTGCAAAAATCTATAAGTCATCAAAACCAAGCACTACGCACATGCTCCTAGAGGGAGGTTGGTAGAAGTTAACCATCGCGCGCCCCCGACCTCCACACAAGGGAAGACACTCAAAGAACATCTCATGTTTCAAATTTGTTACACAACGTTTACCATACGTGCATGCTACGGGACTTGCAACCTTCAACACAAGTATTTCTCAATTTCACAACTACTCAACTAGCATGACTCTAATATTAATACCTCCATGTCTCAAAACAATCATCAAGCATCCAACTTCTCTTAGTATTCAACGCACTCATAAGAGAATTTTAATTTCATGATTAGGACAAATTACCATGCTATTTAAGACTCTCAAATAATCTAAGTGAAGCATGAGAGATCAATAGTTTCTATAAAACAAATCCACCACCGTGCTCTAAAATATTTAAGTGAAGCACTAGAGCAAAAACTATATAGCTCAACAGATATAAGTGAAGCACATAGAGTATTCTAATAAATTCTGAATCATGTGTGACTCTCTCAAAAGGTGTGTACAGCAAGGATGATTGTGGTAAACTAAAAAGCAAAGACTCAAATAATAGAAGACGCTCCAAGCAAAACACATATCATGTGGTGAATAAAAATATAGCTCCAAGTAAAGTTACCGACGGAAGTAGACGACAGCGCGGATGCCTTCCAGGGCATCCCCAAGCTTTGGCTTTTATGTGTCCTTAGATTATCTTGGGGTGCCATGGGTATCCCCAAGCTTTGGCTCTTGCCACTCCTTATTCCATAATCCATCAAATCTTTTACCCAAAAAACTCAAAAACTTCACAACACAAAACTCAATAGAAAACCTCATAAGCTCCGTTAGCGGAAGAAAACAAAACACCACTTCAAGGTACTGTAATTAACTCATTATTTATTTACAATGGTGTTAAACTTACTGTATTCCAACTTCCCTGTGGTTTATAAACTATTTTACTAGCCATAGAATCATCAAAATAAGCAAACAACACACGAAAAACAGAATCTGTCGAAAACAAAACAGTCTGTAGTAATCTGTAACTAACGCAAACTTCTGGAACGTGAAAAATTCAGCCAAATTAGGAAGTTCTAGATAATTTGTTTATTGATCTACAGCAAAAAGAATAAACTAAAAAACACGTTCCTGTGATTTATGAAAACTAATCTCGTGCACGCAAAGTTTCTGTTTTCTGCAGCAGAATCAAATAACTACTACCGTAGGTTATCCTAACTGTTTTACTTGGCACAAATGCTAATTAAAACACAAAAACGAACCTAACCAGAGGCTAGACAAATTATTTATTCCTAAACAGAAGCAAAAATCAAAAAAACTAAAATAAAAATTGGGTTGCCTCCCAACAAGCGCTATCGTTTAACGCCCCTAGCTAGGCATAAAAGTAAGAATAGATCTAGGTATTACCATCTTTGGTAGGCAAACCATAAGTGGCTCTCATGATAGATTCATATGCTAATTTTATTTTCTTTCTAGGGAAGTGTTCCATGCGTTTCCTTAACGAAAATTGGAATCTAATATTCCCTTCCTTCATATCAATAATCGCACCAATCGTTCTCAGAAAAGGTCTACCAAGAATAATAGGACAAGAAGGATTGCAATCTATATCAAGAACGATAAAATCTACGGGCACATAATTCCTATTGGCAATAATAAGAACATCATTAATTCTTCCCATAGGTTTTTTAATAGTGGAATCTGCAAGGTGCAAATTTAAAGAGCAATCATCAAGTTCATGGAAACCTAGCAAATCGCACAAAGTTTTCGGAATCGTGGAAACACTAGCACCCAAATCACACAAAGCATAACACTCATGATCTTTAATTTTAATTTTAATAGTAGGTTCCCACTCATCATAAAGTTTTCTGGGGATAGAAATTTCCAACTCAAGCTTTTCTTCATAAGATTGCATCAAGGCATCAACGATATGTTTAGTAAAAGCCTTATTTTGACTATAAGCATGCGGAGAATTTAGCACGGATTGTAACAAGGAAATACAATATATTAAAGAGCAATTATCATAATTAAATTCCTTGAAATCCAAAATAGTGGGTTCATTGATATCTAAAGTTTTAATTTCTTCAATCCCACTTCTACCAAATTTTGCATCAAGATCTAAAAACTCCGAATTTTTAGAACGTCTTCTAGGTAAAGGTAAATCATCTTCAGTCCCGCCATTATCAAGATTCATATTGCAAAACAAAGATTTAATAGGGGACACATTAATAATTTTTAGATCTTCATCTTTATTATCGTGAAAATCAGAAGAACACGCTTTCATAAAGCAATCTTTCTTAGCACGCATCCTAGCGGTTCTTTCTTTACACTTATTCCATGAATCAACACTATATTTAGGCAAAGATGAAAACCACACTTTAGCACGATCTCTAAGCGAAAAAGGAAATAGCTTCAGTTTAAGAATATCATTATCAACATCCCTCTTCTTTTGCATATCACACAAATCAACAAAGCTATTTAGATGGGTAGCGGCATCTTCACTAGGAAGACCGGTGAATTGATCTTTCATAACAAGATTCAACAAAGCAACATTAATCTCACAAGATTCAGCATCATTAAGAGGAGCAATTTGAGTGCTAAGAAAATCATTATTGTTAGTGTTGGTAAAGTCACACAATTTGGTATTATCTTGAATCATCGTGACAAGCAAGCAATCCAACAAGCAAGCAAACAAGCAAAGAGCAAAAATAGACGAGCGGAAAAGAGAGGGCGAATAAAACGACAAGGGTGAAGTGGGGGAGAGGAAAACGAGAGGCAAATGGCAAATAATGTAGTGCGAGGGAGATGAGTTTGTGATGGGTACTTGGTATGGCTTGACTTTTGCGTAGACTCCCCGGCAACGGCACCAGAAATCCTTCTTGCTACCTCTTGAGCACTGCGTTGGTTTTCCTTGAAGAGGAAAGGGTGATGCAGTAAAGCAGCGTAAGTATTTCCCTCAGTTTTTGAAAACCAAGGTATCAATCCAGTAGGAGGCCACGCACGAGTCCCTCACACATACACAAACAAACAAGAACCTCGCAACCAACGCAATAAAGGGGTTGCCAATCCCTTCACGGTCAGTTACGAGAGTGAGATCTGATAGAGATGATAAGATAATATTTTTGGTATTTTTATGATAAATATGCAAAGTAAAATAAACGGCAAAGGAAATAGCAAGTATTGGAAGATTAATATGATGGAAAATAGACCCGGGGGCCATAGGTTTCACTAGTGGCTTCTCTCAAGATAGCATAAGTATTTGTGATGGGTAAACAAATTACTGTCGAGCAATTGATAGAATTGAGCATAATTATGAGAATATCTAGGTATGATCATGTATATAGGCATCACGTCCGAGACAAGTAGACCGAAACGATTGTGCATCTACTACTATTATTACTCCACACATCGACCGCTATCCAACATGCATCTAGAGTATTATGTTCATGAAGAACAGAGTAACGCATTAAGCAAGATGACATGAAGTAGAGGGATAAACTCATGCAATATGATATAAACCCCATCTTTTTATCCTCGATGACAACAATACAATCCGTGCCTTGCTGCCCCTACTGTCATTGGGAAAGGACACCGCAAGATTGAACCCAAAGCTAAGCACTTCTTCCATTGCAAGAAAGATCAATCTAGTAGGCCAAACCAAACTGATAATTCGAAGAGACTTGCAAAGATAACCAATCATACATAAAAGAATTCAGATTTGATTCAACTATTGTTCATAGACAATCTTGATCATAAACCCACAATTCATCGGATCTCGACAAACACACCGAAAAAGAAGATTACATCGAATAGATCTCCATAAGAGAGGGGGAGAACATTGTATTGAGATCCAAAAAGAGAGAGAAAGCCATCTAGCTAATAACTGTGGACCCGAAGGTCTGAGGTAAACTACTCACACTTCATCGGAGAGGCCTTGGAGATGATGTAGAGGCCCTCCGTGATCGGTGCCCCCTCCGGCAGAGCTCTGGAAAAGGCCCCGAGATGGGATCTCTCAGGTACAGAAAGTTGCGGCGGTGGAATTAGATTTTTGGCTCCGTCTCTGGTAGTTTAGGGGTACGTAGGTATATATAGGAGGAAGAAGTACGTCGGTGGAGCAACAAGGGGCCCAGTGGGCCCCACGAGGGTGGAGGGCGCGCCAAGGGGGGGTAGGCGCGCCCCCCTACCTCGTGCCTTGCTCGTTCGTTGCTTTGCGTAGACTCCAAGTCCTCTGGATCACGTTCGTTCCGAAAATCACGTTCCCGAATCCGTTTGATATTTTTTTCTACGAAACACTGAAACGGACAAAACACAGCAATTATGGGCTGGGCCTCCGGTTAATAGGTTAGTCCCAAAAGTAATATAAAAGTGTATAATAAAGACCAGTAATGTTCAAAATAGAATATAATATAGCATGAAGCAATCAAAAATTATAGATACGTTGGAGACGTATCAGGGCGCCGAGTTAGCATGGGCGAAGTGGTGTCGAAGTAGTGGTGCGCCGGGGAGAAGATGTTGTTGACAACGCGTCGCGGCAGGTTTGCCAAGCCCGGGGACACATCATGGACGAAGGGACGCAACGGTGTTGCCAGCACCGGGCATGCATAGACGGACGAAGACGAAGTTGACGAAGCGCCTGCCAGGCTTGCCAGGCCCGGGGACACGTCATGGATGAAGGCACGCATCGGTGTTGCCAGCATCGGGCATGCGTAGATGAGGGACCTGCACGAGCTTTACGCCATGTCGGAGAAGTCGGAGGGACCAGCAGAGAAGAACTCGACGACGATTGCAGCGTCCATCGGCGCGGGGCCGATGTCACCAACGGTGGTCGGAGTAGACGAAGTGGTCAGGGTAGATGACGGCGACGCTTGCGACGAGCTGGTGCATGGAAGAAGACGAAAGGGGTGGACAGGCGGCGGCGGCTAGGTTAGGAGTGCGGTGATAGTGCTCGAAGTAGGCGAAGAACCCTGACAGCGTGACGAAGACCGACGCGGATGGTGGCGTTCCTGCGCCAAGGGAGAAGGTGCGGGGCATACCACGGGAAGTCGACGCGCGGTGACGGCGGAGTGGACCGCGGGGCGGCGGCAGGGACCG
>NW_024119975.1:0-8320 GCF_003073215.2 Triticum urartu
ACGGAGTTTGAGATGAAAGATTTGGGAAGAACCAAATTCTGCTTAGGTGTACAACTTGAGCATTTTCCCTCAGGAATACTCGTTTATCAACCCGCTTACATTCAGAAAAATTTGGAAAAATTCAACATGGATAAATCATATCCATCCAAAACACCTATGGTCGTCAGATCCCTTGATGTGAACAAGGATCCTTTTAGGCCAAGGGATGATAACGAGGAGGTATTGGGACCTGAGTAAAGAATATCTTCAGATATTTACAAGGTACTAAAGATCTTGGTTTATTCTATCGGAAAAATCAAGACATGACCCTGATTGGTTATTGTGACGCTGGATATCTTTCTGATCCCCATAATGCCAGGTCACAAACAGGGTTTGTATTTTTATATGGTGGAACCGCTATTTCATGGAATTCAACAAAACAGACTTTAGTAGCTACCTCCACTAATCACTCTGAAATAATTGCATTATTCGAAGCCTCATGAGAATGTGTTTGGCTCCGTAGAGTAATAAATCATATTCAGACATCATGCGGTATTGGTTCATTACAATCACCAACCATTATCTATGAAGATAATGCTGCATGTGTTGCTCAAATGCATATGGGATATATTAAAAGTAATATCACAAAACATATCTCTCCAAAACTATTTTTTCCTCATGAATTACAGAAAGATGGAGAGATTGATATTTTGCAAATAAAATCTTGTGACAATCTTGCAGATTTATTCACTAAGTCTTTACCAGGAGCAGCATTTCAAAAATGCATTCATGGCATTGGTATGAGACGACTACGAAATTTGCAAAGTTCAGGGGGAGAAAACTCCTAGAACTAAAAGTTATTTATTATTATCCTCTGATAATAAATAAATTGTACTCTTTCCTTATATATATATATATATATATATCAAATTCCAATTATTTTATATATTTTCACAGGCTTCTTGCAAAACATAGACAATACAAGATCAAAGATTATTGAAGCTCCAAGACCAAGACAATCCAGAAAATGCAAGATATTTCAGCACTCAAGACAATGAAGATTACAAACAGCGTTGTCCAAGGGGGAGTGTTAGGAATAAATTAGTATTAGTTCAAGCTAATTAGGCAGCCAATTATTCCTTAGAATATTCTGTATGGCAGTTAAGATACTGCGTTGGCTAGACGCTGTTCCTAGCGAACCATGGCCGCGTCTTTCCAAAACGACGCGAACTTTGTAACGGGCATGCAATCACGACTGCTCAGGACATATAAGTACCTGCAGTAACTATCAATGAAATCAATCTGTTCACTTCAATCTTTCTGTTTCTCTTCAGGTTCGGATGCGGAAGAAGGGGCCAGGCCCCACGCCGCTGCCGGTGGCCACGGTGGCGGCGGTGGTCATGGTGACAGTGAGTTCTAGTTCGCTTGACATTGTTCCTGATCGAGGCGTTAGCTTTTTTTTATATAAAGGTTGCATCACAGGAAATATAAAGAGAACTTTTTTCTTTTCTTTTTTAATTTCTATGACAGATGAACTCCATATGGCAGCAATGATGAGCGTGTCACGCAGCCGTTATCCCATGCCATGTAATCCTAACCAATGGGCCCTGCTGTCAGTTTTTTGTGTCTAAACGTGGTCGAATGTTGTTCTTAGTGTATTCAGCAAACAATTACTCGAAACAGGTGTTTTTGGCAAACTTTTAAGAAAATGATGGTTTTCGGCACTGTCGGACGCAATTGTGGTGGTTTCTGCCAATTTACTCTCGGATAAATCATAATAGAGGTCCACGTGTTCTTTGGTGTGATAGAATTAGTATAGTACCCCTAATCCGGATTTCTAATTTTCATGTTGACGACCACGTGAAACGCGTCCGGCTTTAAATTATTTGACACATATGGCAAAGGAGTAACAAGGTTTTACAGTTGTTCGTACAAAAGAACAGAACAATAGATAAAGGCTGAGGAACTCAGCGATACATGAGAAGCAAACGG
This sequence comes from Triticum urartu, assembly GCF_003073215.2. Lineage (NCBI taxonomy): Eukaryota > Viridiplantae > Streptophyta > Magnoliopsida > Poales > Poaceae > Triticum > Triticum urartu. Next base: position 1,972 of record NW_024119975.1, read on the forward strand.
CACAGCGCGTAGGTTCGCCTCATAAAGCAGGGGGGGAAGCTCAACACTGGTCTAAGTGAGACTTGGGAGGGTCCGTATTCAATCAATTTTGGATGCCTATTTAGGTTCCCAGCCGAATCAAATCCCCTTAATTCAGTATACAAATAGGGATTCAGAAGCATTACTCACAGCAGCGAATTCAGATGCACACCAAGAGTTTTGAATCTCCACTGGCTGCTTACTTTACTATTTCAGCCTGAGTTTTATCGTGGTTAGTTGGTGTAGGCAGAAACAGTTCAGGAAGCTCAACAATGAAGAAGGAGAAGGCAAAAGGAACCTCCACATTCAAGATAAGGAATAACGGTGGGCTCCATTAACGGGATTTTAGACATTTTAAATACTCTGCTCTACCATAAGTTGCAACCATGTATGCTTAGCAGACTACCACAGTTAATTAGTTAATTGCAATGATACTAGTTGTTTGTAACCAAGTGCTCTCTCCATCTCATATTCCAGTGCTAGATATATCCATTTGAGCGACACTTAACATGAGACTGAGGGTGTTACACACCTAGATTGAAACAGTGTGCTCTGATGTAATTCCACGTGGCATAGTAGTAGATTACTCCATATATTTATAATCATCTCAATTTATTCAAATAGTAAAACTAATCCAGCGGTTTAACTGAGAAATGAAACAGCCCATCTGTTAATTACCACCATCAGGATGAGTGATTTAGCAAGACAAACAAAAGACATTTTTTCTGTAGAGTAGATAGTACTAATTACACTGAAAGAAATTAGCTAAGTTGTTGTTTGCCGTGGCTGCATACATCTCCCATATGCAGAGGCAGGGGGTCATCCTCCTTTTCAAAAAAAAGTTGTTGCTTGCTGCCAGAGGTGACGAACACCCATGGAGGTGATCGCCGGTGGGTGAGGGATAAGATGATGGGCTTTTGGGTTTGCCACAGTTTTTTTTTTAAAAAGGATGATGACCCCGGCCTCTGCATCAATCGATGCATGCAGCCGTATTATTAAATAAAAATGTAACAAAGTTTTAAGGTCCAATGTAGCTCATAAACTGAGCAGAAGTTGAAAAAAAATAAGTCTGGAAAGCGCCACAACCGGCGATATAAAACTGAAAAGCGCCACATCCGGCGTAAAAAAACAAGCTACGATGTCTACACACCTAGCCTATTATTAGCTTGCCACCCAAATTGGCTGAAGATAGCCCAAGCTACCGTCTCCCAGCGGTTGCACCCAATACCAATAAGCTCCCTGAAGTCCGCATGAGTGAGTAAGGACCACATACGAATTCAAGCTGTAGCACTATAAATAACCTGAAAAAATTTAATGAATTTTGTCCCATTAAAAATCATATCATTCCTAGTATTCCATATAGCCAAGAAAAGTGCATATATTCCGATCCGAATATGTTTAGCTATGTCTATGTCCACTCCAGTAAGTCACGTCCCAAATAACGTGTTGGTGCTGGTTGGTGGATGGACATTAAAATCTATATGAATTGATCGCCATAATAGTTTGGCCGGAGGTTATTCGAGAAAGAGGTGTTTAATCGTCCCACTTTGATCACAGAAACATCATTTGGAGTTACCGACCCAATTCCTTTTCACCAAGTTATCTTCGGTTAAAATGACTTCTTTATGGACGAACCACATAAAGATTTTGATTCAAAGCGAAAATTTAATCTTTCAAATGTGCAAAGACCTCGAAAGTGGTCCAGAATCAAATAGATTCGAATACATGGACTTCACTGAGAGTCCATTCGTGGTTAACTGTCAGCGAATTGTATCCACCTGATCGGATAGGTGAACATCCATCAACCTACGGACCAGGTGCAACCAAGCATTCCAACGTTCCCCTACTAGGGATATCATAAATTGGATATTAAGCGGTACCGAGTTTAATACTGTGGCTACGTAATCCTCCTTATGTTGCACAATATTATATAAGGAGGGATATTGTAAAGCCAAAGGCGTCTCCCCTAGCCATGTATCCTCCTAGAATCTAGTAGTGGTACCATTACCAACTAGGAACTTCACCCGTTGGAAGAAAGTTACTTTCGTCCTCATTAACCCTTTCCAAAAGGGTGAGTCTGTTGGCCTAGCGGTAGCCTGGGCCAAAGTCTTAGAGTGTAGGTACTTATTCGGTAAGATTTGAACCCACGTACCCTCGGTCTCAATAAATAATTTGTATAACCATTTGCTAAGCACACACCTATTCTTTACTTCTAAATTATCGATCCCTAACCCACCCTGGACTTTCGGTCTTTGGCCTCATCACTTTGCCCAAAGAATCGGGTTCCATAGAAGTCAAGTATTTTCCGTACCCCTACCGGTACTTCAAAGAAAGATAGAAGGAACATCGGCAGGCTCGTCAAAACCGAATTTATCAAAACCAACCGACCTCCGTAAGACATTAGCTTGCCCTTCCAGCAGCTCAGTTTCTTTTCTAATCAATCTTCTATACATTTCCATGCCATGTTCGTTAAACGTCTATGATGAATTCGGATCCCTAGATAACTAAAAGGTAGAGATCCCATTTCACACCCGAACAAATTTCTATAGTCATCTTGTTCCTCGTTGGCTCTCCCAAAGCAGAACAATTCACTTTTATTGAAATTGATTTTGAGCCCAGACAGTTGCTCGAAAAGACATAATACAAGATTCATATTCCTAGCTTTTGCAAGATCATGTTCCATGAATATAATAGTAGCATCCGCGTATTGTAGAACGGATACGCCCCACTCTACAAGGTGGGGGACTAGTCCTCCTACTTGGCCGCTCTCTTTTGCCCGACCGATAAGTACTGCCAACATATCCGCTACAATGTTAAACAGCACAGGAGACATGGAGTCTCCCTGTCGTAACCCCTTACGTGTGTTGAAATAATGTCATGTATAATCATTGACTTTTATTCCGACACTCCTTTCTGTATGAATGAATCCACCTGAGATCTCCAAGATTCATTGAACCCCTTCATATGTAAGGCTTGCTGTAAGAAGGGCCACGCTTTTTCAAAATCCACTCCGAAGATAACACCATCTAGCTTCTTCGTATGGATTTCGTGCAGCGTTTCATGTAGGACCACAACTCCTTTAAGGATGTGTCGTCCTGGCATGAAAGTAGTTTGAGTTGGTTGCACAACCGAATGGACTATCGGTGTCAACCTGTTCGTACCAACCTTTAAAAAAAAATTAAATCTTACATTGAGAAAACAGATCGGTCTGAATTGCTCAATGCGAATAGCCTCAACCTTCTTTGGCAACAATGTTATGGTTAAAAACAAGATTCATACGAAGCAGACCCGTATGTGCACGCTCATGTGTGAATGCCTTTCTTACAGCCGTACGTATGTTTGAAGGGTTTTCTAGATGGATGGAGCATGCACATACGTATGTTTTTTCTAGATGAAAAGGAAGCACCCCCGTGTGAGTAATACAAGCACCTCCCGTGTGAGCAGAAGGCAGAAACGTACGGGACCACAATCCACTTTGAAGCCCGGGAGGTGCTTCCTTTTCATCTAAGAAAAAACGTACGTGTGTGCACGCTCATGTGTGAATGCCTTGCGTCCGTAGAGATGGAGAGTCGTCCTTGGACATCTGTACATGCACGTTCACATCCGACGTCGTCCACTGACCACAACAAATGTATTACCTCCGTTCCTAATATACGTCTTTGTAGAGATCTCACTATGAACTACATACGAAGCAAAATGAATGAATCTACACGTTAAAATGCATCTGTATACATCCGTATGTGGTCTATAATGAAATCTCTATAAAGACTTATATTTAGGAATAGAAGAAGTACCATGCATGGATGTACGTGTGTGTATGCAACTATGCATGTGGTTGCTGATTCTTTCTTTAATAATTTTTATTTTTTGGTTTAACAATAACGATACAAGTTGTGTATGATCAAACGGGTCCATACATCGCACTCACCCATGCACAACACAACTCACACCCACGCGATGCAGCCCCTGCCGAAGGACCCCCAGCAGAATCGCTTTCTCTCGCACGAAAGCACTTTAGGCGGTAATAGCATGAATATTGAGGCCCAACCGATAAGTTCGGAATGGTGAGAGATCTCAAGCAGGAGGTCCGCTGGAAGCATATACGTCGTGGACGAGGCTGGATCCTCCAGGCGTGCACGGGCTCTTTCGTGGGCGTTCCGTGGCGCCATCGAGGGTACACGTTGGAGATGGCCGCACTTGCCACCATGCACACCCCGGCGGCCCCTTATCCACGAGATTGAGGAGCTCTAACTGAAGATGGGGCCGGCGGAGAGTTCATATGTCCACCAAGCTTATCATTTATTTCTGAACTACTCGTCATCTGTGTTAACATGTATTTGTATAGTGTGTAGTGCGCATGACGCCTCCTAGTTTATAGGATCTGAACCAACTCCCCGGGCCTGCGTGCCCACGTCATGGGGTATATATTTGTATCACTGATGTAATGTGTAATCAGTCAATCAAGATAGCAAGTTTACTCTCCAACTTGGTATCAGTAGTCTCCAAACCGCCGCCATGTCGGAGCAGCACTCTTCTTCCTCCTCCGCGGCGATCCTCTCCTCCACCTCGTCGCCCCTTTTCTCCTCCACGGCTTCCTCCTCGGCAACCTCTGGTAGATGCACCTCTCCCCTGCTCATCTTCGGCACCTTCCCCGCAAACCCTAGCGCATCTGCCCCTGCCTCCTCCCAATTCGCCCTCCTCTTCAACTCCACCGCGCCGCCGCCCCACCGGCTCCTCCGGCCAAGCATCCTATTCTCAACGTCGACATCACCAACCACCTCAAATTCCTTCTCAACCCCGCCGAGCACAATTACCACAAGTGGAAATCCTTCTTTCTTATGGTCCTGATCCGTTATGGTGTCCAGTACCTGATCGAGCACCCACCCCCACCCAACGCCGACAGCCAGTATCGTGAGCTCAACACCCATGTCGCCCTCGCCATGTACGCCATCCTCTCCGATCAGATCATTGACCACGTGATCAGCGCCACCACCACTTTCGATCTCTGGACTCGGATCCGGGATTACTTCCTCACCAATCATGCGGCTCGGTACATGATGCTCAATCGCCAATATCGCAACCTCAAACAGGGCGATCTCTCCGTTGACGAATATGCGCGCCGCATGAAGCTGCTCACCGCGGGTCTCCCCGACATCGACCACGCGGTCTCCGAGGTGGATCTCACCACGCAGTTCCTCCACGACATCGACGGTCGTCTCGACACCATCCGGGTCGTGCTGGGGGACACGGATCCCTTGCCCCCGTTCGAGACCGTCTTCTCGCGCCTGAAGCTCGCCGAGGAAAACCTCGATCAACGCACCGCAGATGCCCCGGCCACGGTCCTCGCCATTCACGGGCTCGGCGGCCCGTCCGGCACCTCCGGATCTAGCAGCAGAGCGGGCTCCACTTCCCGCTCGGGCGATCTCGGGAGGATCGCCCTGAAGACCGCGCCACTGATCGTGCTCCTGGGCACGACTACAACCCCCGCAGTGATGGTGGTGACCGCGCGGGTGACTCTTCACTATTCATTATGTCCCACGGGTCATCCATTGCATACCCACTAGTGTACGTTCATCACATCATTCTTACCGCCAGTACACCTCACATTCTGCATTCCATCATCCACTCTCTCAAAGCGGAATTCTCCATGTCCGATCTCGGTGAGTTGCATCACTTCCTCGGCATTAATGTCACCCCCAACACCTCCGGTTTGTTCTTGATACAGCAACAGTACACTCTCGAGGTTCTAGACCGCGCAAACATGCTGAACTGCAAATCTGTTTCCACACCTATAGACACCACTGCCAAACTCTCCGCTACCGACGGTCACCTTCTTTCCAACCCCACTACTTACTTTAGCCTTGCTGGCGCTTTGCAATACCTCACACTTACCCGCCCAGACATCTCCTACGCGGTGCAACAGATTTGCCTCTTCATGCATCAACCACGGGACAGTCACATGCAGCTTATCAAGCGTGTCCTTCGCTATCTATGGGGCACCACTCACTTCGGCCTTCAACTCTTCAAGTCTACCTCACTTGATCTCGTGTCTTACACCGACGCCATTTGGGCCGGCTGCCTTCATACACGTAAATCCACGTCGGGGTTTTGTGTCTTCTTGGGCAACAGTTTGATATCTTGGTCGTCCAAACGACAACCTACCATCTCCCACTCGAGTGCCGAAGCGGAATATCGTGGCGTTGCCAACTGTGTGGCCGAGTCCTGTTGGGTCCGACAGCTTCTCCACAAGCTCCAGCAGCCTCCCTCTCGCGCCACCATTGTCTATTGTGACAACATCAGTGCATCCTATCTCTCTTCTAATCCGGTTCAG
>NW_024119976.1:0-11885 GCF_003073215.2 Triticum urartu
AACACTACTCCGGCACCGGAACCATTCAGCATCTTGGAACCGTCGAAGAACATGGTCCAATGCTCCGAGTGAACTTGAGTTGGCAGCTGTTGTTCAATCCACTCGGCGACGAAATCTGTGATTGCCTGGGACGTAATAGCTTTCTTTGCCTCAAACTTGATATCTAGAGGAAGGAGTTCAATCGCCCATTTAGCCACTCGGCCGGTTGCATCCCTGTTATGCAGGATCTCTGATAATGGAGTGTTGCTAACGACTGTAATGGAATGATCAGAGAAGTAATGAGCAACTTTCTTTGTGGTCATATAAATCCCGTATACAAGCTTCTGATAATGAGGATATGTTTGCTTCGACGGGGTCAAAACTTCAGAAATATAATATACTGGGCGCTGAATTTTGAAGGCCTTTCCTTCTTCTTCCCGCTCGACCGTAAGTACCGTACTGACGACTTGTCCCGTGGCTGCAATGTAAAGCAGCAAAGGCTCCTTACTGATTGGGGCAGCAAGCACCGACTGGGGGGAGAGCAGAGCTTTGAGCTCTGCAAACGCTGCATCAGCTTCAGGAGTCCACTCGAACTTGTCGGACTTCTTCATCAATCGGTAAAGGGGCAATGCCTTTTCACCGACACGAGATATGAATTGACTTAAAGCGGCAAGCAACCAGTAAGTTTCTGGACGTCATGCACTCACACAGGACTTTTCATTCGGAGTATAGTGCCGACTTTTTCTGGATTGGCGTCGATTCCCCATTCGGAAACAAGAAAACCGAGTAATTTTCCGCCAGGAACTCCGAATGTTTACTTTGATGGATTAAGCTTGATATCATACCTCTTGAGGTTGGCAAAGGTTTCAGCAAGGTCATCCAGCAGGTCAGAACCCTTCTGCGACTTGACCACAATATCATCCATATACGCCTCCACATTCTGACTGATTTGAGTGAGCAAACACTTCTGAATCATCCTCATGAATGTGGCCCCAACATTCTTGAGGCCGAACGGCATGGTAACATAACAGAAGCACCCAAACGGAGTGATGAAAGCTGTTTTGATCTCGTCAGGTCCATACAGACGGATCTGATGGTACCCGGAATAGGCGTCTAAAAAAGACAATCGCTCACATCCCACAGTCGAGTCGACTATCTGGTCGATGCGGGGGAGAGGAAAATGATCTTTCGGGCAGGCCCGATTGATATGTTTAAAGTCAATACATATGCGAAGTGACTTGTCCTTCTTGGGGACCATAACAACGTTGGCGAACCACTCGGAGTGGTAAATTTCTCGGATGAACTCCGCTGCTAAGAGCCGAGCCACCTCCTCGCCAATGGCCTTTCTCTTCTGGACGGCAGACCGCCGAAGATGTTCCTTGACAGGTTTTACTTTTGAGTCGACTCTCAGGCGATGCTTAGCCAGCTCCCTGGGAACACCTGGCATGTCAGAAGGCTTCCATGCGAAAATGTCCCAGTTCTCACGGAGGAACTGGATGAGCGCTTCTTCCTATTTGGAGTCGAGTGTTGTCGAGATGTGAGTCGGAGCAGCGCCGGGATCGGTCGGGTGGATGTGAGCTGTCTTCGTATCGCCAGTCGACTGAAAAGACGATTCTGTGGCGGGCTTCTCGGCTCGCAACAAATCACTCGGGTCTGCAGTCTTCTGGTATTCCTGCAACTCCACCACTGCCATCTGAGCATCAGCGATCCTCGAACCTCTCTGAAAACATTCTTCCGCTTTATTCCGATTGCCCATAATAGTGATCACACCTTTGGGGCCAGGCATCTTCAATTTGAGATACACATAACATGGTCGGGCCATGAAGCGTGCATAAACTGGCCTGCCCAAAATAGCGTGGTAGGCACTCTAGAAGTCTACAACTTCAAATGTCAACTTTTCTTTGCGGTAATTATTGGAATCACCGAAAACCACATCAAGAGCAATCTGGCCGAGTGATTCAGCCTTCTTCCCAGGAATGACTCCATGGAAACTCATGTTGCTGGCACTAAGTCTGGACATCGGAATGCCCATCCCTTTCAACGTCTCAGCATACAATATGTTCAAACCACTGCCACCATCCATCAAGACTTTGGTCAGTCGAGTGCCTTCAACCACTGGGTCGACCACCAGAGCTTGCCTCCCAGGGGTGGCAATATGCGTTGGGTGATTGGACTGGCCGAACGTGATGGCAGTCTGAGACCATTTCAAATAACTTGGTGTCGCCAGAGCAACCATATTCACCTCTCGGTTGATGACTTTCAGTCAACTTTTGCTCTCAACATCAGCAAAAATTATCAGGGTGGAATTGACTTGGGGGTATCCATCGTCGCTATCTTCTTTGTCCTCAACTTTGTCTGACTCCTTCTCTTTATCTTTGGGCGGCTTGCCCTGGAACTGCTGGATCAAGAGTCGACACTGTCGAGTGGTATGTTTTGGGTAAATAAAATTACCCTCTCCATCTTTCTTGGTGTGGACGAGGCACGGCAACTCCAACACATCATTTCCGTCCTGGTCTTTAACTTTCTTGGGGTTCCAAGGTCCTTTGGGTTTCCCCTTAAACTTTCCTTGAGTCACAGCCAAGGCTTCCCCAGGAGCAGCTGGCTCGGCTTTCCGCTTCTGTTTCCGATTGGAATTCCCTCCGGTTTCTTGGGCGACTGACTTCAGCTTGCCACTCCGGAGTCAATCCTCATCTTCTCCATTAGCGTACTTGGTGGCAATCTCCATCATTCGGTTCAGAGACATATCTCCGGTTCGACTGAATTTCAGATTCAGTGCTCTGTACTTGACGCCTTCTTTGAAGGCACAGACTACTTGGTGGTCAGGCACATTCTCTACCCTGTGGTGCAACGTGATCCATCTTTGTATGTAATCCCTCAAGGTTTCATTCGGTTTCTGCACGCAGGACCGTAGTTCCGTCAACCCTGTCGGTCGTTTGCATGTTCCTTCGAATGTGGTGACAAACACTCAGGCGAGATCTTCTCAAGTGTAAATGCTGCTGGGTGCTAACTGGTTCAGCCACGCTCTGGCCGAGCCCTCCAACATGAGAGGCAGGTGCTTCATGGCCACATCATCATTGCCGCCGCCAATCTGGACGGCCACTCGGTAGTCTTCAAGCCAAGTATCGGGCTTGGACTCGCCAGTGAACTTGCTGACACCAGTCGCCAACCTGAAGTTGGGGGGAATCACAGTGGCCCTGATGGCTCTACTAAAGCACTCTAGCCTCGAAACATGTGCTCTGCTGCTGGTAAGAGCATCTTTGTTGTGTCCTTCCCGGTGAGCTCTGTTCCTATCAACCAAACCTTGAACGAGAATGGATCTCGCATCGAAGCCTGGCTCCCTGGAGTCGACTGGAGTCCTTCGCCCAACACTACGAGAGCGCCTATCATCCTGTTGTCGAGGCGCATACGACCCGCTCCTCGGGGGAGGGGTGGGCACTCGACGTCGATCATCACGATCGAATCGGTGATCATATTGCTCACGGTTACCATGCTGATTACGCCAGTCCCCACGTCCCTCATGCCTCAGGGGCTATCTTGGGCTATGAGCCGACTGGACCGTGTCTGCGGCAACGGATCTACTTTGAATCCTGTTCCACGACTGAGAAACAGCGGAATTCTGGTCTCCTGCTGCCTGGAGCAACGCTCTGATCTATAGCAAGCCTCTGCCAGCCTCCGACTGGGAAGGCTGAATCGACTCTGCTATGTGGACTGCAGCTGCTAAATTCTGAATTGGAGTTTGATATACCTGCGGGGGCGGAAAGAGCTGACGTCAACTGGATTCGGGAACACGTTGTCGCGCACGCTCGTCGAGTGCTCGCTGGAGGCTCTCCAGTCGAGTGCGCTCGGCCAAGTTTGCCAGGCGTGCGTCCTCCAAGGCACGAGCCTCGGGGTTTTTCCAACGATAGGAGTGTGCAGTGCATCCATGTTCCGGCGACGAAGTTCTTCTCTCTGCAGCGATGTGAGAGGCTCGGGGAGATATTCCTCATAGGGATGCGACGGGTCGCCTCCACCTGCGCCTCCGTCGGTGCGGGGAAAACTGGGAGGACTGTGCGGTCCATCGACCATCAGAAACTCCGCCGCTGGATCACTGCTGTCGCACTCGGATGCGGTCTCTGCGGAGCCAGTCGAACATGCCGTAGAGGGATTCGTCGGGCTCGATCGCCGCGACTTGAGGGGTGGCCGACTAGCGTGCCACCGCATGTCTCACCCACTGCTGAAGTCTCGACCGACTGAAGCGCTTGCGCTGGCAGGAAACAGGGAGGGAGGACAACACAGGGGCCGACCGATAATGGGTCGACGGTTGCCGCAAGAGGACGCCGCGAACGCACGCGCGAAAGTGTGTTGCCCCACGGACAGGGAGTGCGTCGACGTCGAGCAGAGCCTCCTGAAGCCAAGCGGAGTCGTCGGCGATGAACGTGAGCGCGCCAAGACGGATCTCGCGGCCCTCCACCAAAACTCCGCCAGAAACCATGATGATTCGGATCGGAGAAGATCGCAACTCCTCCAACAAATCTCTAAGACACCTGCCCCACGGTGGGCGCCAACTGTCGTGGTTCTAAGTCTGACAGTAATGTAGGGGGTAGGTATGGAGAGGCAAGATCTTAGCTATGGAGTAGTTGTAAGCACACGAGGTTTACGAGTTCAGGCCCTTCTCGGAGGAAGTAATAGCCCTACGTCTCGGAGCCCGGAGGCGGTCGACTGGATTATGTGTGTATGAATTACAGGGGTCCAAACCCTTTACACTGAGGAGGGGAGTGGCTTATATAGAGTTCGCCAGACCCCTCCGGCCCTCAGTTATGTAGGGTTTCAAATACATTACCGACCGTTAGCATGTGGAGCGCCTTTAGGTCACCTGACCATCGAGTGGCTTGGTCTTGGTCGAGTGATTGTTTCTTGGTCGAGTATCTTCAAGTCTGTCGAGTGAGACACCTTCAAGACGATTGAAAGATGATTTCTTCTGGAGATGTCCTTGGGTAGGTCAGTTTGGACAGATCCATGACCCTACCCTAGGTACATAGCTTCATCAGGCTCAGATTCACAACATACCAGAGCTATACAGGAAGGCTGAGGTGGTGGATCAATTAGCACGACGCATTGGTCGGGTCCAGGAAACTCAGCTCTCTCCGAGGCTATTTTATGAGGGAGACTATGTCAGAGTGCGTGCAAGGGTTCTGGTGAATAAGCCTCCAACTAGGGTGACATCGCTGAACGTGACGGGGGAAGGGCGGAAGATCCTCCCGGTGAAATATGTGAAGATCCCTTATTTCTGTCAGGTCTGTGGTTTCATGGGTCATAACCATGAGGAGTGCGGCGATGGAGTCTGGGAGGCCAAAGATAAGCAATGGGGTGGATGGATGCTTGCAAAGAGAAGGGAGATACCACCGGAACAGCAAGGTGGTGGCCGTGGCTCGCGTGGTGGCCGCTCAGGTGGCAGAGGTAGAGGACGGACAGGTAGGGGGGCTCCCCCGGCTCGGACAGGATCACCGAGGAAACGGTCATCGCAAGATGCAGTACTGGATGAGGATGTAGAAGGTGGAGAGGATGCTACGAGCCCACTAAAGCCAGTAGCTACAATGGAGGAAGACCACAGATTAGTAGCGCCAACGGCACGTAGAAACCTGAATTTGGCCTTGACCGGAAACCCATCTGATCATGTGGTTGGCTCGGCTCAAGAGGAGGAAGCAAACAACATGTCGCAGAATAATCAATCTCCAATGGCTGTTCCACCACTCCCTCCAGCATACGTCTCTCCAAGGGAAGTAAAGAAGGCAAAAAAACTCAGAGTCACCAGGAAAGCAGAATAAGAAGAAGTTGGCATTATTGGCGGGCTCCGACATGGGGCGCCGCCAGGCCCAATGAAAACATTATGCTAGAACTGTCGCGGGATTGGCGATCCCGCGACGGTTCGAGAACTCCGCGACCTCGTGGAGAGAAGTGCGCTGTCGATTCTTTGTCTAGTTGAAACTCAATTGTCGAAGAGCTGAGTTGAAGGTCTCCGTTTTAAGTTAGGTTTTGATTTTAGTTTTGGTGTGAGTAGCTCTGGCCATAGTGGCGGCATTTGTATCTTTTGGAAAAACTCCCTGGATATTTCAATAAAGAATTTTTTGCAGTATCATGTGGATGCATGGGTCAAGGAGCCACAGAAGGATCAGTGGCGTTTGTCATGTTTTTATGGTGAAGCAAACAGGAGCCTAAGGTACAAAACATGGGATATGATGAAACGTCTCAGAGGCGAGAGCACTTTGCCTTGGTTATGCATTGGCAATTTTAATGAGACTCTAAGGAAGGAGGAGCAGGTTGGCCCAAACGAGAGGGATAGTGCACAGATGGAGGCATTTCGTGAAGCAGTTGATGTCTGTGCCCTAGCGGATTTGGGCTATAGGGGGCTGGATTGGACGTGGGAGAAGAAGGTGGCTGGTGGGCATTATTGTCGAGTTCGGCTTGATAGAGCCTTGGCAACAGCGTGCTGGTCTGAGTTTTTTCCTTATGCTAGTTTAGAGCATCTAACGGCAGTCAAGTCGGATCACTCTCCTATCCTTTTGGAAACTGAACTGGTTAATGATGGTATACGGACAACTCAGAGGCCCTTTCGATATGAATATATGTGAGAACGTGATGGTCGCTTTGGCGCTGCTGTGGAGAACGCATGGAAAGCTACTGGGAGGGCACAATCTGTTTCGGCTATTTCTGCAAAGCTAGCTCATATGGCGACAGAATTACAAAAGTGGGGGCGGGCTACCTTTGGGTCAGTCCGGTCGGAACTCAGGAATCTACGCCGAAAGCTAGGGGACTTGCGAGCGGAACAATTGCGAGTTGGACCGAGCACGGAAGAGAAGGAAGTTGAAGCCAGGATGGTCGAACTATGTTTGCGAGAGGAGGTCATATGGCGGCAAAAGGCCCGCATCCAGTGGCTGGCTGAAGGTGATAGCAATACAAAATTTTTCCATAAAAAAGCAAGGGCACGCAGGGCCAAGAACAATATTGTGGAGCTCCAGAAAGGTGATGGCGCTATGACGTTGGATTTTGATGAGATGGCGTCCATGGTGACGAGCTTTTATAAGAATCTGTATGCTTCGGAAAACACCATTGGGATGGAAGAGGTTCTCTCTCACATCTCGGTAAAAGTTGATCATCAAATGAACAGTAGGCTGGACTCACCGTATACAATGGAAGAGGTTAAGTCTGCACTCTTCCAAATGTTTCCTACGAAGGCTCCCGGGCCAGATGGTTTCCCTGCTCACTTTTTTCAGAGGCACTGGGACTTGTGTGGTGATGAGGTAACAGAGATGGTGCTGCGTGTTCTGAGTGGTGATGATTCACCAGAGGAGATAAACAAAACTTTCATCGTTCTTATTCCCAAGATTGCTATTCCAAAAAAATTAGCACAGTTTCGACCGATCAGTCTCTGCAATGTGATTTTTAAAATCGCATCAAAGGTATTGGCTAACCGGCTCAAACTTATTCTCCCCGAGATCATTTCTGAGGAACAATCTGCATTCGTACCTGGCCGCTTGATCACTGATAATTTTATCTCTGCTTATGAGTGCTTACACTATATGAAAACCAAGAAGGTGAAGGGTAACCGGTCCTGTGCACTAAAACTAGACATGATGAAGGCCTACGACAGGCTCGAATGGCCATATTTGAAGGCGGTGATGCTGAAGTTGGGTATCAGCCCTCGGTTTACTGATGCTATTATGAGGTGCATAACCTCGGTGTCTTTTTCTGTCATGTTTAACGGAGGACAGCTTGATGAGTTTAAGGCAGGGCGACCCTATATCACCTTACCTTTTCTTATTGGCGGTGGAAGGTCTTTCTTTGCTGCTTAAATCCATGACCCCCGGAGAGAGTATTCATGGGATCCAGGTTGCACCGGGAGCACCGTGCGTTAATCACCTTTCTTTTTGCAGATGATAGCTTGCTCTTTTTTGATGCTACACCTGAAATGACGGAGCGAGTAAACGTGTTGCTTCAGAAATATTGTGAAGCATCTGGACAACGAATTAACAAAGACAAGTCTTCTATGTTCTTTAGCAAGGGATGTTCGGATGTCTTGAGGAAGAATGTCATGCAAGTTCTCGATGTTCAAAATGAAAAGCTGTCAGAGAAATATCTAGGCCTCCCATCAGATGTTGGGAGAGCTAAGGAGGGCTCTTTCAAATACCTGAAAGATAGGATTTGGAAGCAGGTTCAAGGTTGGATGGAAAAGGCACTCTCAGTCGGAGGAAAAGAGGTTCTTATTAAGTCAGTTGCACAAGCAATACCTACATATTCTATGGCGTGTTTCAAGCTTCCGAGGGGTTTGTGCCTACACATCAATGGCCTGCTCCGCAAGTTTTGGTGGGGCTCCAAGAAGGGTGAGAGGAAGACTGCATGGGTCTCATGGGAGGTGATGACTCAGCCCAAGTTTATGGGAGGTATGGGGTTCCGTGACATTGAGTTGTTCAATTTAGCCTTACTGGCTCGTCAAGCATGGCGTTTGTTGCAAGAACCCGACTCCCTCAGCGCATGTATACTCAAGGCAGTCTACTACCCTGATCGCAACTTTCTGGAAGCCGAGCTTGGGAGCAAACCATCCCAGGTCTGGCGCTCTATATATGAAGGTCGGGATACTCTCAAATTGGGCATAATTAAGAGGATCGGAACAGGAAGTGAAACGAACATATGGCATGACAATTGGATACCCCGGGATCACAAGTTGAGGCCGGTGTGTCCGAAGATTTCAGACCCTTCGCAGCTTGTATCGGATTTGATTGACCATAGCAATGCTTGCTGGAATATTGCTGTTCTGGATGAATACTTCTATGCGATGGACAGGGAGGCGATTCTGAACATTCCGTTGAGTACTCGAGCTCAAGATGACTTCTGGGCCTGGCACTACGATAGGAGGGGTGTTTTTTCAGTTCGGTCTGCTTATCGACTTCTAGCCTCGACGAAACAGCAGAGAACGGATTGGCTGGAGCATACCCCGAGCCACTCTCATGGCGACGAGGACAGGAAATCTTGGGGAAAACTGTGGAACCTGAGCATCCCGTCCAAGATTAAGGTGTTTGCTTGGCGGTTAGCCAAGACTTTGCTCCCAACTGGAGATGTCAGGAATCACAGGCAAATGACAAATACGCCGGCATGTTCGATATGTAATGCGGCTACCGATTCTTGGAGACACTCCTTATTTGATTGCCATATGTCCTGATGTGTGTGGGCTTTAGCCGAAGAGGAACTGACTGAAGTTGCTATCTCAAACCGAACGGAAGATGCAAGATTATGGATGTTTTGGCTGCTTGATACTTTACGAGAGGAGGAGATAGTTCAAGTTCTGGTTACGATGTGGGCCATATGGTGGGCGAGACAACGTGCTATCCATGATGATCAATACCAAAGCCCCCTAAGCACCTCGGTTTTTGTCAAAAAGTTCTTGGAAGATCTTGATTTGGTGGCGGACAGCAAACGGCGCCCTGCCAAGGACCGGCTTGCGATACACAAGGACTTGCATGTAACGGCTGAAAATGCAAGGGCCAGAGTAATTAGATCGTCATGGATACCCTAGCCGATTTCGACGTGAAAATTAATGCTGATGGTGGGGTGTCAAGATGTGGCAGAAGAGGTGCCGCGGCGGTCGTTTGCCGAGACAAGGCGGGAACTTTCTTGGGAGCATCGGCGAGAGTTTTTGACGGCCTTACGGACCCACCCTCGTTAGAGGCGCAAGCCTGCAATGAGGCTCTTTCATTGGCCGAGGACCTCAACTTGAATGCTGTTTGTGTGGCATCGGACTGCGCTGAGGTGATCTCCAAGATCGGGACGGAAGCTCCTTGCCACTATACAACGATACTCCGGGAGATTAACCATCGCACTGCTATTTTTCATAATATTCGCTTTGTTTATGAAAATAGGAAGTTTAATTTTGAAGCACATTCGCTTGCGAAAGCTACTGTTTCTTTGTCTAGTGGGCGCCATGTGTGGCTTGTTTCTACGCCCGATATCATCTGTATCCCTATGAACATCCAACTATAATAAAGGTTACATATGCTCAAAAAAAAAGATAGACCCTTATAGCTAACCAATGCATGTAAACTATAGTCTCACAGAGGCACTTATGGGGTGTTTGGTTCAGAAGTCCTAGGACTTTTTCTAGTCCCAGGGACTAATTAAAAAAGACTCTACAGCAGAGTCTTTTTCTAGTCCCTATAAAAAAAGTCCCTCCTATTTGGTTTTTAAGAATTTTTTAGGGACTTTTTCTAGTTTTTAGGACTAAAAAGCCCCTGAACCAAACACCCCTTTAATGCCATGCATGCATGCGAGCCGTTTTCTTTTAGCATGCTATAAATTTGATCCGTCAGAGAGAATAAACAGCCGGACGTGGAGCACAATTATAGGAGGAAAATTGATACAGTTTTAACGTACTAGATGGAGGTGGACGCCGCCGCCCTCAGCGCCGATCTGCGGCGGCTCCGAGGTCGCCACCCCCAGTGACGACAGGCCCTCCGAGGTTTCCGCCACCATCGGAGACGGCCGACCCCTGCTTCCGGGTCGCCTCAGGTATCCTGCCTCCTCCTACGCCTGTCTAGTATTAGTAGATCCCGCCAGCGATTTTGCGGAAGTTCGTGGGATTTCCGTTTGCATTCGTATGCTGTTGGGGAATTTAGTGCCGCGCTCGGTTTCCAGGGGCATGGCGCGGCGATACGCTCCCTCTTCCTGCGGAATTCTATTTCTGCTGCTGGGGAAATTGGTGGCACTTCTCCGTGGAGAACATGAAACATGTTTATTTGGATGTGACTTCGGGAGTGCTGAATTCGAGTGTGCAAGCAGTGATATGATTTGTGCTATGCGTGGAAACCATTAGGAAACTTCAATAATTAGTGCTTCAGAACTACTCCAGTAAAGATCGATAGACTAATTCATTAGGTACAGAAAGTTTGTCGCCGTCATCTGTTTTTCGTTTTCTTTCAGACTAAATATTTATATGAAACATGTTTTCTTAGACGTGACTTTGGGAGTGCTGAGCTGCAGTGTGGAAGCTCATCTTCCCTTGCTTCAGGATTACTACAGTGAAAATCAATGTACTAACTCATTAGATACAGAAAGTTCATCCCCGTCCTCTGTTTTTCGTTCTCTTCTCAAACTGAGAAGAAACGTCCGTGACTAATTATTGGAATCAGATTCGATCAAGAAATCAGATTCTTCCTTCGTCACTCTTCATAGTTGACATGGTTCCAAACCAATAGCCATCGTCCTCCCCCTCGCTCGCTACCTCCATATGTATTCCTCACTGTTGAGTAACGTGATTGTATTGAATATATAGGATAGACTAAGAAAGTATTCTGACTTGTCTTGTACTCCCTCCATCCGGAAATACTTGTCATCAAGATGAATAAAAGGGGATGTATCTAGATGTATTTTAGTTCTAGATACACCTTTTTTATCCATTTTGATGACAAGTATTTTCGGACGGAGGGATTATTATAAGTAGATCATGTACTTCTATGTATATACCCACGAGACTGAAGCAATACGATCAATTATTCCACCAAACCCTCTCTCCCTTCTAACATGGTATCACTTTCCGGGTTCTAAACCTTAGTCGCGGCCGCTTCAACACCCGCGCGCCGCCCCTGGGGCGGTCGGCCTCCATGACTGCCGCCGGGGCCGCGCCGCCCGTACCTAGGGTTCATCCGCCGGTTGTGTTGACCGGCTTCCCTAGAGAGTCTTTTCCCGAGCCCTTGCTCCGGGTTTTTCTCTCTCCCGCCGGTCATCTTGATCGGTGTTTTCTTTTTGGTTTTCCGGTCTATACTTGATCGGTTTGCGTTGCCCGTCGCCGCCGTCGACCCCCATGCGCCTCTACTCCGACATTGTCGCGACCGGCCGGCTCCTTCACCGACCCTGTGGCCTCGCGCGACCGGCGGTCCCTC
>NW_024119977.1:0-9314 GCF_003073215.2 Triticum urartu
GATGCGGCTCGCGCCCGGGGGGGGGACCCGCCGCACCGATGCCTCGCCGAGCGGACGGTCCAGGGTTTCAAGGCATGGCGTCGCGCCGAGTTACAGCCATCGTGGCGCAGGTGGCTTCGGAGGTGTCCGCGGCGGTAGCATCGGAGGTGTCAGCTGTCGTGAAGCAGCGTTACAAGCTGTGCGCGGGGGGCACCACAGTATCTCGACCTTGCACCGACAACCACATCGACCCCAACTTCGTCTGTGGCAGACGATACCGCCTCCTCGTACGTGCAGCCATCCACCATGGTTCACGCGCGTGACTTGGATCGGCAACCGGCTGCGTGCCTCACGCTCTCCTCCAACCTTGCTTCTGTTCCTGATGCATCCATGATGGTCGCCACTCAGAATCAGCATCAGCCTTAGCGCAGCAGCAGCACGAGGAAGATGTGGCACCGCGCCAAGCCATTGAGAACATAGTCGACAGCGTCCTCGCTGCCCGGACGCCCACCACCTGTTCAATGCAATGTCAAAGCCACGATGTCACCATATCGGTGTCAGCACCCACTCCCGCCGCACCAACAACTTCGTCCAAGGTCACCGTCGATGTCGTCCCCGAGCGTTGCTGCTTCGACCTCGAGTCAGCTGCTTCGACCTCGAGTCAGCGGCCGTGACCTTGACTCCGACCTCCGCACTGGACATCTCGGGCGACAGCTCAACCGCGGCGAACTTCCTCACGCACGACGCCGTTTCCACCACCGGTTCGGCCATGGCCTTTGTGCGCGTGTCGACACCCACAAACGGTCCCACTGTTGTGCTGATGGACACTACACCGGCCGGTGTCCCGGCGAAGGTTGCAGCGCACGAGACGTGTCGCCATTCTGTGACACCCGCCATCTGCACAAGGAAATGCCTGGGAGACAACACGTCTACGGCATCGACATCATCCTCCCAAACGGTGGTGCTTGCTTCATCATCGGCAACACCAGCATTACTAGCTACTTTCTGGGCCGCGTTCATGGGTCCAGCTGCGGGAGAACTGCTCGAAGGCGGCGACGATGTCACCTCGCCGACGCCAACTTCTGTCGATGTGGTGGTCCCTGTAATTACCAACAAGGTTAAAATTGCAACTCTCATCCCAGCTAAACCATTCACCGAGCACAAGCTAATTGGCTTGGTCCACGGTGGTGCGTAACATTCTAGAACAACAACAGGCACAAGGACAGTCGTTTCTGGTGGATGACCTTGCTCTCAAGAGTATGCAGCTGATGTTCTGGGCTGCGAAGAATCCGTGGCTACCTTCTCTCTCAAACAGGAGCACAACTTCTAGAATTTTCAACATGCAAGTTCAAACAACACAGCTGAAGCCAACCGTATTCAAGTGGTCAGATCTTTTTTGTTTTGACACACACTTTCTTGGTGGAAGCACTCTTGACTTATTACTGGCGAAGCGAGCTGCACATACTGTGGGGAATGGGTGCTGTCTAGATAATCTTCATTGTACTCTTGGAAATAATAATTTGGCTATCACACATTGGGGTATGCATATTCCTGCTCGAGAGATATGGGTGCTCATGTACTGTCATTATGCAAGGATGTATTTTTCATGGTAAATCACAGTTCCAAAGGATGCCAGCTCCGGTGGATTCCTCACCATCCTCAATGGGAGAGCTGAAGTACAGTAGCATTATTCTCGCACAAGGATCCTAACTGATGTTGTTTGCAGATGTCAGATTTCACGTCACATTCTACGAGGTAATACTGAAAACTCAGAGCTGATGCAAAGGTTGATCAACCACTCACTATTATTGTCTGAATTTGAGTTACACAATAGTGGAAATAATATCTTTATTTGTTGTGAGTTGGTGCAATGGGAATTTCCCTGGACAATTATACTTGTGTCAAGGAAGTCTTGGTTCCAGTATTGCATTGCTAGATGTGAGTGCTTATGTGGTTGTCAGAATTTTCAGTGGAAAGTTGAATGGTCTTGCAGTTCTCAAATCTCTCTATCAAGTCTTCAGACTCGACTGCATTGTGTCGGCCTGTTTATGCAGTGGGATTGTTACCATCACGTTCTGGACACACTTCAAATTGGGCATGCTTCCGCCATTGCATTACAAGGATTTGAGCTTCTGGAGATATTTAAGTGTGGACAAGATGATGTTGAAAACTGGGCATGTTATTCAGTGTGGTCTCAAGCATATCTAATGGAAGATTGCATGGTCGTTTAACTTGAAAAACTTGGATGTCGTCAACCAGTCAGAGCAAAAAATTCTTGCGACAACATACCCTGAGTTGCATTTTCCTTGGCACCCAGGCGATGTCCTGGTACAACATATCCTCTTGGTGGAGTTCGGTTGCCTAAACTGCAAAAGGCTCATTGTGGAAGCTGCCACACAATATCATTCTGAATGTTTTGCTTGGGAATTTACATGGTCACTTCACTCAGCGTGTTGTGCTGGCATGGCATACCGTACCATTTCAGTTCTTTGTTTCCATTGCCATGAGGAGCTTCCGGAGCGTCGAGTTTTATCAAGGTCCAACTTACTACTACCACCACTGCCTTGACCATGCTTTCTACTCTGACAATGTCTGTGTCAACCAACCCGACTACCTCGACGCTTTCTGTGACCAAGTGAACATCAGCGACGACTACTTCCTTGAGCAAGTCGGTGTCGTCTGCTCCCTCAACCTCGCCAAGTTCCGCCTCAACTACGGCACTCACCATGACCTCAGTGAAGTCAGGAAACATCAAGTACCATGGGATCCAGGAGGTTCGACATGGCACCGGCTTGAGGTCAAGCCAGATTTTAAGGAAGGGGGAATGTTAGCGACCAACCCGACCCTCGTCATGGACTGGACCATTGGGTGCGCCTGTTGGGCCTGGGCTGCTGGAAAGCAACGGAAGGCGGCGACTACAAATCATACATTCTTAAGAAGTTGATCCCCACTACTAGCAATTCTCTCAACATGCACACTATCCACATCAGCATGATGTCACGTAAGCGTTCAATTTGCAAGCACCAACCAATCAGTCTGAATCCCCGGCCTAACCTACAGGCTACAGCCACACTGGAAAAAGGCTTAAATTATTTCTTCCCGCACGGCCGCCCCGCTCCAAGTCAAAGCAATGCGGTCTGATCGTCTCCTCAATTACTACTTCCCCCACCGAAATCCATGCCTCTCTTCATCTTCTGCGCTAGAGTAACTGACGGAGATGTTCGCCCCTTTAATCTATGGATCTGCCCTTTCCGTAGCCTCCGCCACAAATACGACTGATGGAGACAGAGCGTCCCATTATCGCTTTGCTTCTTCGTTCTATCATCAATCCGCAGCAGTATCATCTTCTCCTAGCCCAGGCCATGGAACACCCAACCACCTCTCCTATGTTTCCATCAACATCTACCACTAGGGTACCAAATCGAAGAAGGAAAAGCAAGATTCAGGTTCTGATGCTACAAACAGGAACATGAAGCCTTTTTTTTTAATGAGTCAATTCAGCTAACGGATTTGGAATATCTGGTTGTACAGACTTCAGATCTTGGGAGAACAAAAAACATGGCAGAAGTAGAGGTGTTGGCTTCCCGATCTGAGGCATCCGGAGGGACCGCCAGTTGCCTAGGGCGTTGCCCTCATCTTCCTCTTACAATCTCCCTGCCTTCCCCGAGCTGTTGTGCCATTATGTTCCAAGCGCCTGCAGATACTGTTGCCTTAGCTGAAGGGGACGAATTTGAACACTCCTGTCGTGGACCGCATGTCGCCTACTGCCACCCAAGACATTCATTGAACGGCCGGTGTAGGGGCATCATCTCCAGCATCTGCACTATAAAGAACCATACCTCTGTTGCCTGCTGCTGCGTCATGGTCCCATGGACAAGTCCCACAAGAAGGTAACTACTCCTAGCACATTGTGTTAATCCCCTATTAGTCTCCTAAATTAACCTCACCCTGCCGTTAACTTTGCTTTATGGATATATATGTTAACGCTTCATGCATCTCTATCTCCATCGCTTGCTGCTCCTCCCTCACGGCATTTGTATCACGTTGGAGGTAGTTCTTGATTGCTCCATGGCTGGCCATTCCTAATCTTCCTCTACTATCTTGCTACCGCGGGGTGAGCCGTGAAGTAATCCCACATGATTTTCTTATTATTTATTGCCATGCCATGGACGAATGTTTGTATTATTTGTCATCCAAGGATGCATGTTTATTGGATCATTTGAGGCAGCGGTGCTCAGTTACATTTAGGCGGAAACCGAACTCTTTTTCTTTTCTTTGCACTTTACTTCATTTTAGGCACTGGGATGTTTTCTCTATTGTTCTATTATTTCTTGATAGTAGAATCATATCCTTTCCAGATCGTATGGACAATTAATGTTTATTGGTTCATTTTCTGAATTGTTGTTAAATCTTGCTATCTGATTTCCTATATAGAATAACAAAAAACAGATTGTTACGGTACATGGAGGGTTGGAGTTTCATAATTTTAATTTTGACTGAAACTGTAGGAAATTTTCATTACAGAATTAACTGCAGATTGTGTTTCCTAGCTCTGTGCGAAAATATCATATATATTTCATGTTTAAAAGTTCCCTTCAAATTGTCTGAGCACATGCCGCCTCACCATTAGGCCTCAGTTTGACCAGGAGATCTTGCAGCCTCCGCTCATGGAGTGGTTATCAACCAATATACGAAGAGCCCACTCTCTAAGAAGTGTTTCAAGTTGTTTCAAAGTTTCAGTTTCTTTAAACACTGCCAAGGATAACCCGTGTAAGTAACAAATAGATGTACACTGTAACTAAGCCTGAAATATTAACAGCATGTTGTTATGAAATTATAAATTAACTAGCTCCAATAGTTCATGTAATTGTCAACATATGTATATATATCGCTTGCTGATTCTAATTTCTAATTGTTGTTTTGTTTGGAGTAGAAAGGATGTTCAGAACATAGGAGTACATATTAGCTGGCTGCTCAAGGGCTGCTTCATAACATGATGACTAGCTTCCAGGTGCACATTAATGCCCATATTTTCTTCTTATGCCCATCTTATATTCTGTCCACATATATTTTGTTTTCCTGTAATTAACAATTGGTGAAACACCTTTTGGAAAAAAAAAGACTTGGCTCAACAAATTTGAGCATTTTCATACAGATGAATAAGGGAATATTTTGAAGTCACTACCAGTCAATTGAGTGTATTAATTATTTTGATGCTCATACAAGCCAAGTTGACTACTGAGGGAAGGAATGCCTGCATGTTTGAGCTAAATCTTTGTATGTTTGTAGAAAAGTGTATTTGTTGAATATTTAAAATGTAAATATTAATATTTCACTGGATATTTAATAGATGTCATACTTCATTTTCATTCATCCAAATGCGCTTTACTTTGAAGCCACATATAGAAGGTAGAAAGTCGCGCCACAACGCGCGGGGTATTATCTAGTACAAGTGAACGGGCTACGAACAACTTGGCTCAGAACAGGACGGCTTCGGCCTCCTCTGCTTCTGTCTTCCTCTTCCTCTAGTGCAGGGGGTCACCGGCATAGTTTTGCTTGATTCTCCTACTGGATTGATAACCTTGTGTTACACCCACGATGTGGTTATACCTCCCACGTGTCGGAGCACGACTTAGAGGCATAACCGCATAGTAGGCATGTCGCAAGAGGGGTAATCTTTACACATCCCATGTACTGAACATCCAAATGCGCTTTACTTTGAAGCCACATATAGAAGGTAGAAAGTCGCGCCACAACGCGCGGGGTATTATCTAGTACAAGTGAACGGGCTACGAACAACTTGGCTCAGAACAGGACGGCTTCGGCCTCCTCTGCTTCTGTCTTCCTCTTCCTCTAGTGCAGGGGGTCACCGGAAGTAATGGCTCCTGATGCGGACATGCCGGGATTGAATAAACCTAAACGACCCTGGAAGAGGAAGGTCTATCCAGCGTCGGCGGTCCGTAGGAGTGCGAGAGTGAAACTCAAGAAAAAAAATCATGATGATTTATGAAAGGGATCTTTTGGAATAGCAGAGGTCTGGCAGACTTGGCTAAGCAACGGTTCCTTGCAGAAACAACTTTAGAGGATAAACTAGAGTTTATCGCTCTTCTGGAGACGGGTAGAGATAACTTCACGCCACAATTCTTAGGCTCACTTACAGCGGGAGTGGCCTTTGATTGGCACTGCCTTCCGCCCTTCACACAATACATAAATATAGCATTACATCATCCAGAATACAATCAAGGTCCGACTACGAAACCAAATAAAGAAAGACAACCCCAAATGCATAGATCCCCGATCACACCAACTGGGCTCCTCTACTGATCGCCCAGAAAGGAAACATAGTAACGTCCCGGATCCTCGTCGAACTCCCACTTGAGTTCGGACGCGTCCCCTGGACTGGCATCATCGGCACCTGCATCTGGTTTTGGAAGTAATATGTGAGTCACCGGGACTTAGCAATCTCACACCCTCGCGATCAAGACTATTTAAGCTTATGGGTAGGAACAGGTAGTGAGGTGGATCTGCAGCAAGCACTATCATATATGGTGGCTAACTTACGCAAATGAGAGCGAGAAGAGAAGCAAAGCATGGTCGATAAGCTATAATGATCAAGAAGTGATCCTGAAACTACTTACGTTCAAGCATAACACGAAACCATGTTCTCTTCTCGGACTCCGCCGAAAGGAGACCATCACGACTACACACGCGGTTGATTCGTTTTAAGTAAGTTAAGTGTCAAGTTTTCTACAACCGGATATTAACAAATTCCCATCTGCCCATAACCGCGGGCACGGCTTTCAAAAGTTCAAAACCCTGCAGGGGTGTCCCAACTTAGCCCATCACAAGCTCTCACGGTCAACGAAGGATATTCCATCTCCCAGGACGACCCAATCAGACTCGAAATCTCGGTTACAAGACATTTCGACAATGGTAAAACAAGACCAGCAAAGCCACCCGAATGTACCGACAAATCCCGATAAGAGCTGCACATAACTCGTTCTCAGGGCACACCGGATAAGCAATCCGTACAACTAAAACCAACCCTCAAGTTTCCCCGAAGTGGCGCTTCAAGGTGCTCTAGTTGGGACCAACACTCAGAGGAGCACTGGCCCGGGGGTTTAAAATAAAGATGACCCTTGAGTCCGCGGAACCCAAGGGAAAAAGGCTTAGGTGGCACATGGTAAAACCTAGGTTGGGCCTTGCTGGAGGAGTTTTATTCAAGGCAAACTATCAAGGGGTTCCCATTATAACCCAACCGCGTAAGGAACGCAAAATCAAGGAACATAACACCGGTATGACAGAAACTAGGGCGGCAAGAGTGGAACTAAACACCAGGCATACGGCCGAGCCTTCCACCCTTTACCAAGTATATAGGTGTATTAAAGTAAACAAGATATAATAATGATATCCCAACAATAAACATGTTCCAACAAGGAACAAACTCCATCTTCACCTGCAACTAGCACCGCTATAAGAGGGGCTGAGCAAAGAGGTAACATGGCTAAACAACGGTTTGCTAGGACAAGTGGGTTAGAGGCTTTGCATGGCAATATGGGAGGCATGATATAGCAAGTGGTAGGTATCACAACATAGCAATTGAGCGAGCAACTAGCAAGCAAAGATAGAAGTGATTTCGAGGGTATGGTCATCTTGCCTGCAAAGTTCTCCGAGTTGACGAAAGCTTGATCCTCGTAAGCATACTCAACGGGTTCCTCGATCACGTACTCGTCTCCCGTCTCTACCCCAAGCAAGAACACAAGCAAAGGAAAACAATCAATCATGGTGCAATGCGCAAGCAACATGATGCAAAACATGGCATAATATGCAGGATGTGATATGCAATGCATATGCAAGCTCCGGAAGGAAAAGATTGAACCAGGCCTCAACTTGGCAAACCAAGTGTGCCGCTGGAAAGATGATGATTTCGGTCAAAATCGATATAAAGATTGCCGGAATCGGGTGCACGGTTTGCAAATGGCAAGCAAAACAAGAATGGCACAATTCTGCGATTAACAGCACAATGCCATCTAGAATGCAACACGAAACTAAGGTACTGCACTCCAACATAACAACAAAGCACATGGCAGAGACCTACTCAAGATGGTTGACAAAAGATGAACACTGAGCTATGGCTAAAATACACAAGAGCAGGTTCAAACAAGCATGGCAAAAGTCCAAAAGATATCAGCTTCACAGACTTAGTGAAAATAACAAGATGCCAGGAATTAACATCAGGAAACAATGTTTAGAGCAAGATAACAACATGCTACAGGAACATATCATGGCTAAAAAAGGCATGGAATGAATCTACTCAAAGCATATAACAGTAGTCCCTTACTGACCATAAGACAAAAAGGATCAGAAGATATGATGGAACCCATGTAAACATAGCAAGTTTTGTTAACAGATTCAGACTTAGCAGAAAACTGAATTATGAAGGCCTCTTTGCGAGCTCGATTCACTCACCACAAGGCATTGCATGACAAGATAAGCATAGAAATAGAAAGAATACATGTTCATGAAGCTAACCAAAGCAAGAAAAAACTCATAGCATGCATGGATCAACTACAACAACCTTGGCAAAATTGATTAACACGTAAACAATCTGCCAGGAACATTTTATAGCAAAAGTAGAGCAAGATTACTACATACTATGTTACTCCATAAATGCAAACAGGGGTATGGACGGATAGAGCGTAACCATATGTCCAAATCATCCTTACTGTACATACTCAAAAGAAGCCTGGATCTCACTGTAGCAACATGAAGACATGGCATAAAAATAACAGCAGAGCAATGACTTTGTGAAATTCTAAGTCCCTGAAATCAGCAATATCACGAGAGCTACTTTGCATGCTTGTGATATTCACCACATTGATCACAAAAATACATGGCATATACCCCTATAAAGATGGCATGGCATAGCCCAAAACACATGTAGAGCTCATGCCCATATGTAGCACACAATAAATGTAGCAAAAATGACAAATGCTCATAATCTGCTAAGAATCAGCACCTAACAATTTATAGCACTCTTGCATCAACTATTTGGGCATCAAGATGGACTCAAACAAGCATAGCACAATGGAACAAAATGAAGAGCACATCCCGATGAACATTCTGATATATCATACACGCAAAACGGAGCAGCAAGCACAAAGTGATGGCATGATGAACAGGGCCTCAAAATGCACGAATTAAAGGACTTAGCAGAAATTCGAAGTCAACCTCGAGTTTTCAGATCTGGGTGCGGAGAACGAGGATCGTCGGAGAAGAAGAGGACGGCGGCCGCCGGAGCTCGGGACGGCGTCGGTCGGGCCATGCGGCGGCGG
>NW_024119978.1:0-35455 GCF_003073215.2 Triticum urartu
TGATGTCATGGATCAGCAGGGGGCTGAGCTGGGGTCCAGCCAAGGATGTGCCAATACTACAGAGCCGTATCCGAGATCTCTTTGAGGGAGATTTCAGTCTGGTTATGGTAATGCAAGTTATGCTGGTTCGTTGAGTCTAGCCTTGCAAACGCCGGCCCCTCCGCATGTGGGAATTCAATCCGGAAAGACCGCGCACTATTCAGAATTTCCTCGGCTTGACACACGAGGAGATGTACAAATCGTTCTTCGGACCCCAAATAGAGTGTCCGGACACTACCAAGGACGTGGGCCTGAACTGCAACCGCCCCACTGCCCAAGTAAGTAATCCCATGGCTGAACACACTGTCCTTTTATTTATCATGACATCATTCTGAAGAATCGCTCTTTGACCAAGACTGGATAACAAAGGCGAAGATGATCCAGTGTTCGGCCCCCCTTCCAGAAGGCTTGGGCAATCCGGTGCTGGAAAAGATGCTCGAGCCAGCACCTTGTCTAGTGCCCTCCAAGGAAGATGAAGGGGGGAATAAAGGGGGCGAAAGCGGGCCTCCATCACTACCTATTCCAATCGAGGGAATGAGCGCCTCCGTGAGGGAGGATAACCAAGGGGAAGAATCTGACATTCTCTCTCCCCGGGGAAGGAAGAGGACTACCTCTGAAGATCTGGAAACTAAGGTTTCCAAACGGGAGAAGAAATCTCCGCCAAAGGGTCCTGCCTCGGAGGGTATTCTTGCCGCACAATGTCCGCGTGGGGAACAACCCTCTACCGAGCTGTAAGTAATCAAAAGGTACTTAATAGTGAAGATATTCTACCTTACTTCCGAAGACAATAATCGATGCTTGTAAATTGTAGTCCGGATCGCAGCCCTTCTCGACAGAGTTCATCTTCGGGGGATCTTCTTCCGGAGATGATGGAGAGCGAAACGCCTCCTCCGGACTCCCCAGCTCAAGAAGCGGGCGACCTTGAAGTGTCGTCGTGAAGGGTATCTCCGGATCCAATATCGCTAGAGGATAACCCTTTGGCTGCCTGGCATCCCCAGTATCCGGCTCCTGAGGAGAGCGACAGCAAGGGTCCGTACTGTGTGCGGTCGGATGCGCTGAAGGGTCTTCTGGGGAAAGATGTCATCTCGAAAGTGCATCGTATGCTAATGGGTACAGTAATTGAAAGGATTTCATCCGCCGAAAGCGGTTTGCACAAAGCCTTTATGAGTCTGCTGAAAGGCTTCGAGGTACGTAAAATAATGTATGCCTTTAATAGTACCGCATACATTAGGTATGCCCATGCATATAGTAGCCCCTGAGACTCTGGTTGTCGTCGAGGATGGCGGCAAACAGAGGATCATGGTCCCAGGTAATAACCAGACCGCCTTTATGTGTAGGTGGTTGAAGCTCCGGTGGCTAACCGGACTGATGGGTTTGCCGAACTAAAGCAGCAACTAGATGCAGCAGATGCCGACATCGTGCTTGTCAACAAGTGGCTTGACAAGGCACAGGGTGAGTGGTTTTTCTGGTGATCGTCACATAATAAGAGCAGCATGATGCTAGTATCTTTAATATGTTGTGACTGCATATGGAGCGGCCACCGTGGAGACCCTTCGGGCGGAGCTTGCCCGAGCCAAGGAACAAGCAAGGAGTAGCAATGCGTCCGCTTTACAGGCAGTCGAAGAGTTAAGGGCCGAATAGGCCGCACATTGCGAGAGCAAAGAAAAAATTGCCAAGATGGGGTGGAGTTAAAAGGTGCTGCTGACCGTTACCGGCTTCTTGAAGAGGAAAACCAGGCGAAGGCGACAGACCTGGAGAAGGCCCGGGTGGCTGCCAAGGAAGCCCGCTCCAAAATTAGAGTGACGAAGGAGGAGCTGAATCAAGCTACGGATATCGTTTCTGGAAAGCCCTTCTTGTTGCGGACTAAGTTCGGAGATCCAAAATATGCTCCTCTAGACCGGCTATGGAGTTCTGCGGACGAGTACATGGATTTGGCTGCAAGTGCTGCTGATGCGGCCGAGTACTTCAAGGATCAGAAAGGTCCTGAAGTGGAGAAGCTGTTCTAGTCATAGTTTCACGCTCCAGTCCGTCCGCTATTGCTGAATGAGCGATTGACCGGTTGGGCCGAGCTCCATAGATTATCCGGACTTGCCATGAGGTCCATCGTGGACCATCTGTGGCCAGGAGGGCCAAGGCCGAATAGCTACTTTAGCTTAGTGCAACAATTCATTGGTGATGTGCCACGCATCGATGCTGTAAAGAGGTCGGCGTGCATAGAGGGCTCGCGGATGGCCCTTGCCCGTGTCAAAACATACTGGGTGGAGATGGATGCCACCACTGTTGTGGCACAGGGTTCGGCCATAGGCACAGGGTTCGGCCATCCGTCGAACCATTAACGGAGCAGAAAAAACGGAGGAAATCAGGCCCCGGCAAGTACTTTCCCACTGAGCCCCCGAGGGCCGCTGGCAAGGGTGTTGCCGCGAATTCTGAGCCTGCCAAGGCGTGACTGATTCTGACAGGCCATTAAGCCCTGGCTGTAGAGACGACCGCTCGAGCCCCAGGCTCCGGCATGGGCACATCATACCGTCTGATTCCTCCAAATAGGGGAGCTTCCTGAGGAGCAGGAAGAAGCGAAGAAAGTAGCCCGTCGGTCTGCCATGTATCAGTTCGTCGATGACGTCCTGTACAGGAAGAGACTGAACGGTGTGAAATTTAAGTGCATTCCCCAGGAGGAAGGACTGGAGCTGTTGGCGGAGGTACACGGAGGCATATGTGGCTCCCACATAGGGTTGAGGGCCCTTGCCGGCAAGGCATTCTGGCAGGGTTTCTTCTGGCCCACTGCCCTCCAGGATGCAACGGCACTAGTAACCAAGTGTGAAGCATGTCAGTTCCATTCAAAGAAGCTTCATCAACCAGCTCAAGCCCTTCAAACAATTCCTCTTTCCTGGCCATTCTCGGTCTGGGGGCTCGACATCTTGGGCCCTTTCCCCCGCGCTGTCGGGGGCTTTAAGTACTTGTACATTGCGATCGACAAGTTCAGAAAGTGGCCAGAGGTGGAAGCAGTGAGGAAGGTGACATCACAGTCAGCCGTCAAGTTCTTCAAGGGGCTAGTGTGCCGTTTTGGTGTGCCAAACAGAGTCATCACCGACAACGACACGCAGTTGACAAGACACACCTTCATGCAATACATCCAAGACCTCGGCAGCAGGGTCTGTTTCGCTTCTGTGGGACACCCACGAAGCAACCGCCAGGCGGAGAGGGCAAATGCTGAAGTGTTGCGAGGCCTGAGGACAAATACTTTTGACAGGCTGCATAAGAGCGAAAAGCGCTGGATTGATGAGTTGCCGGCGGTTCTTTGGTCGATCAGAACAACGCCAAATCGAGCCACCGGCCAGACACCGTTTGCCCTAGTATACAAGGTAGAAGCAGTTCTCCCCACGGAACTCATATACGGGTCACCTCGAGTGGTCACTTACGACGAGCTTGAGCAAGAGCAATTGCGGCAAGATGACACAACGCTCCTTGAGGAAGATCGTCTTCGGGCGGCTGTGAGAGCAGCACGCTACCAGCAAGCCTTGCGCCTCTACCATAGTCGCAAGATTCATGCCCGAAGCTTTGAGGAAGGCGACCTTGTTCTTCAGCGCGTTCAGTCGGCCAAGAATTCCAACAAGTTGACGCCAAAGTGGGAAGGCCCTTATCGGGTAATATGAGTCACTAGGCCTGGCGCAGTCCACCTGGAGACCGAAGAGGCTATTCCAGTAAGCAACTCCTGGAACATTGAACATCTTCGCAAGTTTTACCCATAAGGCGCGATTGCCGGCCCCCCCGGCAACCCACCTTTTGTACAAGCCTTGCTGGCAAGGCATGTAACCCTCTATACAAAGCCAGGCACAGACCCTGAGCATAAATAAATGAAGCGTTGGCGCCCTAAGTTTTAGCATGCATGCTAGGTTAAGTCTCTCCCTCGGTTAGGGTTGGTAGTGCATAGCGGCGACTAACCCATAGCCTAGAGGTCGAGTGTGTGTCTTTCTTTCTTCTTTGGTTCGCAGGGCATGTGAACACTTCTGCTGAGCCGCTTGGGAGAGAGAAAACGAATCGACGCTCCGGCCCCGGCAAGCCAAGACTGCCGGGGGCTGGAGACACAAGGATCTAACCACAACAAGCCAAAGTTGCCGGGGGATGCGGATTTAGATAAGTCCTTCATCCCCTGTTGTGCATTTCCGTATTGAACTGGGACAAATGAAACATCGTTTTGTTCCAAGACCACCGTGCTCCCCCTTCTTCTTGTACCCAAGTCCCTGGGACAGAACCGGGTCGTAGACGCGATGGCAAGGAAATAAACGAAGGGCCTAACTCTACTTCTCCCTGCCTCCGCCAAAAGCGTGAGAATGGTCGACTGAAGTCAGGGGACGGCAAGGCCTGTTGCCGGGCGACAATGTTTATCTTAAATATAACAAGGATTTGTTCCTTGGCATGGGCCTCGCTCACGCACAGAGAACCCGGCAAGCTCCCTTTTTCATTAAAAACGTCCCATACAGGTATAGTTCATACAGAATTAAAAACATGATCAAGGGGATTACAAGTCTTAAAATTAGCAAGTGGCCGCAGGCTTACAAACTAAAAAGAAATAAGATACCCGTAATCCCTTTCTTGTCCCTCTCCTCAGGAGGTGGAACAAGATAGCAAGAGGGCAAAAAGAGCACCTAGGCGAGGTGCGAGGAGCAGAGGGCACCAAGAGAACGTCCCGGTGCCGGGAGGGGAGCTGGAAGATGAGGCAGCGGGCCGGTAATATGCGACGAAGGTGTCAGTGCCCGCGTACTCCGACTTGACGACCGCCACCCGCCTTGTTCGCCTCCTCTGGCCCTCCTACGCCAGCCGCCCAAGGAGACGACGGGGAGCACCCCGATGGAGAGCTTGACGAGGAAGACCCTCGGCAGGACGCACGATGTAGGGCGCAACGACGTGGTCAGTCGGAGACGAGATCGACGTGACCTCTCTCGACGCTCTCGTCGTCGCTGTCGCTACCCTCCTCATCACTCCCGCTTGAAGAGGAATCTTCATCGTTGGAGGAGCTGTCCACGCAGCACTTTAGGCGAGTTACAAGATCTCCAAAGACCTTGACGGAGAGTAGGCCACCCTCCATTAACTTGAAGTAAAGGACGAGCCCCGCCGTCAGGCTCTGGATGCGAGTGAACATCTTCCATCCGTGACGGAGGTACATGCCGTGAGGAGCGGGGAAGTCGACGTCGACCCGCGTGCCGCTATTCCCGCAACCCGTCATGTGCAACCTGAGATTCTGGGGTGGATCAAGCTCCATCTCCCAAGCAAATGGGGTAGGGAGACGGAGGCGGTGACGCGGTGGCCGGAGCAGCCTGATGAAGAACTCGCGGGGCTAGTCCCTGACGTGGCCCTCCATCGGGGGAGGCATTAGCTGGCGGAGGCGAGGCTGGCGCTTTCACTACAAGATGGTACTAACTATTATACCTTGCCTTTTTTATTCATTTGCCCCATTTCCAATATAGAGAAGATATTTATGCACATCATTGTTTTAAGGCCTTTCCAAAGGAGCTCACTAATGATTACCTCTCAAACCACCTCTATGGTCAGGAGGCAAGGAAGGTATTCATACAACACCCACGGTTCAATATTGAAGTGTTCCTGAAGAGGACAAAGGACGGACGGTCAATTATCCAGAGGCACTGGCCTAATGTTGCAAAGACCTTCAACATGAATGAAGGCTCAATATTCGCCTTTCGCTTCAACAGTTTTCCAGATGAGATGCATCTGTCTATATACTATCTATGATGCTAATTTCGAAAGGTTCTACATGTTGCATGTGGAACTTGCTGCTGGTGCAGTTCTGTAATGGGGTAGCTGAGTGCTGAAGCTATATCATGTTGTACTCTGATGTATTTCAATTATAAAATTCTGCTTCCTTAATATGGAAATGAGATATATTGTGTGCTTAATATGAAATGTCAATTAGATTAATAAATGGATTATGAATAATCGGATAATTAGCCTGCTAATGGAGAATTAGCCTACTAATTGGGTTTTGCTATTCCAAACGGTTGTTGAAAAAATACCGTGGGAGATGACCTCAGGCAACGCACACAGTTTCTAGGAATAAACCGTATTGGATCAATGAACAATCACACATGACTTTCTCTTGAAAACTGTTTGTGTTAGGCCACCTTGCGTAAACGTTTACCACATAAAAACTGTGTGTAATGGACAGCCTTTGCCACACAGTTCCTTCTACGGACCGTGTATGATACATTCAATAACGCAAACCATTTAACGGGAAACATTGTGTGAGATGTACCTGTGAACAGAAATGTTTTCCTTGGAGCGACTATGTGGGATGTACATACGAACGGAAATGTTTAACGGGGACTGACTCTATGGGATGTACTTGCGACCGGAAACAATTTCGTCGTATAATTTTATTTTTTTAGCTCTATTGTACGTATTTCTGTATTTGAGCGCTCGCCGATCGCACACATTCTCATTTTGCTGAGCGTGCGTGCCAGGAGGGCATATCCCCGACGGTTTGTAGGTCGTGTGGGAAGGACCCCCCTATCGCCCACACTCACTTGGCGACGGTTCCAAATGTCGTCGCGGAAAGGGGTTAAAAATCGTTTTTTAGGACCGACATGCACCAGTGACAATATAAATAACAGTAGGTGAACATGATGCAAAATGGAAGTATCAACTCCTCCAAGCTTAGACCTCGCTTGTCCTCCAGCGAAAACGAAAATCGAAAATATGTCTACATTATTAGAGATAGAGGAGTCGATAAAAACAAAATATGGACATAGAAGCTTAATGTACATTATTGTAACAAGAATACGCTTTAACATAAAACTTTTATCATAGACATCTCATGAATAAGTAACAATTCATCACAACATCAAATTATAAAGCATAAACTATATTGAAAACCAACAACTATGGCCTCAGTCAACTTTGCAACTACAATTCATCATCTTTTCAGGAAGGGTCACATATCGAAGCCTTTAGGCAAGTCCACATACTCAACCATCATATAGTCTTCTATGATTGCAAACACTCACCGCATACACATGAGGAAAACGTTTGAACCAGACACATAGAAAATAGGGGCTTATAATCTCACCTCCCAATGTATTCACCTTAAGGGTGATGTCAACAATAATAACTCATGCTACCCGCATCCAACTGGATATATGTGCCTAGATCTTTCCTCACCACATGATGCTTGCCAAAAGCGAAAATAAACAGGAATAGCGAGAAAAACTTTGGCTCTTGCATAAAAGTAAATACATAAAAGTAAAAGATAGGCCCTTCGCAGAGGGAAGCAGAGGTTGCCATGCGCTTATTTGTTTGTATGCTCAATCTCTTAGTGCAAAAGAACGTCACATTATAATGCCGCTTGTGTTAGCAACCTTTATTATGCAGTCTGTCGCTTTTATTCTTTGCCAACACAAGTTCGTACAACGCTCAATTTTCTCTTACACTAAATGATCTAACACTTTTAGAAACAATTTTTATTACCTTATTGCACCAATGACAACTTACTTGAAGGATCTTACTCAATCCATAGGTAGGTATGGTGGACTCTTAAAACAAGATTTGGGTTTAAGGGTTTGGATGCACAAGTAGTATCTCTACTTAGTGCGGAATTTTTGGCTAGCAAAGATAGGGAAAGCACCACATGTTAAAGGATCTACGACAATATAACTTCTATGTGGATATGAACAAACATACATCATTATGTTGTCTTCCTTGTCCAACGTCAACAATTTTGGCATATAATAATTTGACGGGGGCTCACAATCATAAAAGATGTCCAAGATAGTGTATTTGCATGTGAATCTTCTCTTCCCTTATTAATTCTTTCATGAGTTGCATCATTGACCAATGCTATGTTTGTAAATCTCCAATAAGATTTTCTACTTATACTCTTCCTTATGTGATGTCATTACTTACCATAAGATTAGCATATGATCTTTTTCATTTATTTCCTTTCTTTTTAAACATGAAAGTAAAGAAAGCAAAACTCAAACTAAACTTTATTATATATCTCGCACATGATTACAAGGATAAATCACTAAGCAAACTCTCGAAAAGAAAGGATCAAACTAAACTTTCATTCATCTAAAGCAAAAGAAAACTATGGATCAAACTAAGATAAGTAAAGGCAAAAGATAATGGAGGTGATACAATACCGGGGCACCTCCCCCAAGCTTCGCACAAGCCAAGGGGAGTGCCCATACCAGATACTCGAGTTTCTTTTGGTGATGAAGAAGGAAGTGGTGGTGATGATGTAGAGGGTTTGTCCTTCTTCCTTAGCTTACGCTTGAGGATGGAATTTTCCTCCTTCAATTCACCGATCTCCTGCTCAAGCTCCAATACCTTTTTGCATAAATCATGCTTGTTTTCCTGCAAAAGATGAAAGGGGATAAACTGGATCTTGCTTGCTTGTTTTCCACGTGCATGTCCCCAAGTTGAGGCAATGGGACTTCATCCTCCTCTAAGCTCGTCTCTTCCTCTCCTTTAGGATCATAGTCTTCCTCTTCCTCCGAAGTCCAGCTACAGTGCTGCACATTCCCATAGGTCTTGGGGTTTGTGATATAATCAGCAACATAGCTCTCACCCTCCGAGTCTTGGGATGACATATTTTCAGATCTGTCAGGGAAAACAACAAGAAAAAGAAAACAGGAGATTTCTCTGTGATACGGTGGCTAATAGGTTCGGGGGGTATATAAAGATTTTTTATCTTGGGAAACAAGCAAACGGAAGAAACACAGAGTCCGGAAGGTATCTGAGGTGAGCAAAACCCACCTGGGCGCGCCTGGCATGCCAGACGCGCCCTGGTGTCTTGTGCCCACCAGGGTCACTTTCCTGGTAGTTTCTTATTTTCCTAATTTTTTTAATATTTCAAAACTGATAAAAAATATTTTTGCGGCTTTTTCGTAGACCGTTTACTTATTGTATCACGTACCTCCTCTTTTTTCACGATTCTGGGGTGTTTCGAAAGGTTTCCTTTATGTGTTCTTCCAGTATCATAGTTTGGATAATAATACTTTCAACATTAATGGGCGTACCTGAGATATAATGTTTTATTCTTTGCCCATTGACAACCTTTGGGTTAGTACCTTCGGCATTATTTATTTTGATGGCTCCAGATCGATAAGCCTCCTCGATAACATAGGGTCCTTCCCATTTGGAGAGTAGTTTTCCTGTAAAGAACCTGAAATGAGAGTTTTACAAAAGAACATGTTCTCCAACTTTGAACTCACGCTTTTGGATTCTTTTATCATGCCATATTTTAACTTTTTCTTTAAATAACTTAGCATTTTCATAAGCTTGGGTTCTCCATTCATCTAGTGAGCTAATGTCAAATAACTTCTTTTCACCGGCAAGTTTGAAATCATAGTTGACTTCTTTAATTGCCCAATATGCTTTATGTTCTAACCCAAGAGGCAAATGACAAGCTTTTCCATAAACCATTTTATAAGGAGACATATCCATAGGATTTTTATATGTTGTTCAATAAGCCAAAAGTGCATCATCTAATTTCTTAGGCCAATTCTTCCGGGACCTATTGACAGTCTATTGTAAAATTAATTTTATTTCTCTATTGCTAAGTTCAACTTGAGAACTAGACTAAGGATGATAAGGTGATGCAATTCTATGGTTAACATCATACTTAGCAAGCATTTTATGGAAATCACCATGAATAAAGTGTGAACCACCATTAGTCATTAAATATCTAGGGACTCCAAACCTTGGGAAAATAACTACCTTAAGCATTTTAATAGAGGTGTTGTGATCAGCACTACTAGTTGGAATAGCTTCTACCGACTTAGTAACATAATCAACAACAACCAAAATATGTGTATAGCCATTAGAGGAAGGAAAAGGTCCCATATAATCATAACCTCAAACATCAAATAGTTGAATAGCAAGAGAATAATTCATAGGCATTTCCTGATGCTTACCAATGTTACCAATTCTTTGACATTCATCACAAGATAAAACAAACTTATGGGCATCCTTGAAGAGAGTAGGCTAATAAAATCCGGATTGCAATACCTTGTGAGCAGTTCTATCTCCCGCATGATGCCCTCCATAAGCTTCGGAGTGACATTTCCGTAGGATTTGTTCATGTGCATGCTCAGGTACACAATGTCTGATAATGGCATCTACTCCTTCTTTATAAAGATGTGGGTCATCCCAAAAGTAATGTCTTAAATCATAGAAGAATTTTTTTTTCTTTTGTTGGTAAGTGAAGCTAGGTGGTATATATTTAGCAACAATGTAATTAGCATAGTCAGCAAACCAAGGAGTGTTATGAGAAACATTTATTGCAGCTAATTTCTCATCAGGAAAGCTATCATTAATAGGTTGTGGGTCATCAAGAATATTTTCTAGCCTAGACAAGTTATCAGCCACGGGGTTCTCAGCTCCCTTTCTATCAATGATATGTAAGTCAAATTCTTGCAGCAACAGAACCCACCTAATGAGTCTAGGTTTAGCATCTTTCTTTTCCATAAGATATTTTATAGCAGCATGGTCGATGTGAACAATCACTTTAGAATCAACAATGTAAGATCTGAATTTATCTCAAGCAAAACAACTGCTAAAAATTCTTTCTCAGTAGTAGCATAATTCCGTTGAGCATGGTCTAGAGTTTAACTAGCATAATGAATAACATTTAATTTCTTATCAACTCTTTGTCCTAGAACAACACCAACAACATGATCACAAGCATCACACATAATTTCAAAAGTCAAGTTCCAATTAGGTGGTCGAACAATAGGTGCAGAAATCAAGGCTTTCTTAAGTGTTTCAAAGGATTCTACACAATCATCATCATCAAAAACAAATGGAACATCCTTTTGTAAAAGATTTGTAAGAGGCCTAGAAATTTTAGAGAAGTCTTTAATAAACCTCCTATAGATACCAGCATGGCCAAGAAAACTACGAGTACCTTTGATATCTTTAGGACAGGGCAGTTTCTCAATTGCATCAACTTTAGTTTTATCCACCTCAATACCTCGTTCAAAAATTTTCTGTCCCAAGACAATACCTTAATTAACCATAAAGTGACACTTCTCCCAATTCAAGACAAGATTTGTTTGCTTGCATCTCTGCAAAACTCGATCAAGGTTCCTTAAGGAATCATCAAAACAATTTCCGTAAATGGAGAAATCATCGATGAAAACCTCAACAATCTTTTCATCAAAATCATAGAATACAGCAGTCATACATCTTTGAAAGGTAGCAGGTGCATTGCATAAACCAATAAAAATACGTCTATAAGCATAAGTTCCAAAAGGACAAGTAAAGGTGGTTTTCTCTTGATTAGGTTGAGAGACAGGTATTTGAGAAAAACCAGAATATCTATCAAGGAAACAGAAATGTGTGTGCTTTGACAATATTTCTAGCATTTGATCAATAAAAGGCAGAGGGTAATGATCTTTTCTAGTTGCTTTATTTCATTTTCTAGAATCAATTACCATTAGGTAGCCAGTGACAATTCTTTGCAGAATAAGTTCATTCTTATCATTAGGAATAATAGTAATACATCCCTTCTTTGGGACACAGTGAACAGGACTTACCCATCTACTATCAGCTATAGGATAGATTATACCTGCTTCCAGAAGCTTCAGTTTTTCAGTTCTTACCACTTCTTTCATCTTAGGATTTCAGCGTCATTGGTGATCAACAACGGGTTTAGCATCAGGTTTCATATTAATTTTGTGCTGACAGAGAGTGGGACTAATGCCCTTTAAATCATCAAGAGTATATCCAATAGCAGCTTGGTGCTTCTTCAGAACCTTTAATAATCTTTCTTCTTCATGTTTTGAAAGATTAGCACTAATAATAACAGGATATATCTTTTTCTCAACAAGATAAGCATATTTGAAAGTGTCTGGCAATTGTTTAGTTCAAACACAGGATCACCTTTAGGTGGAGGAGGACCTCCTAGAGTTTCAATAGGCAAATTGTGTTTAAGCAGAGGACATTTTTCAAAGAAAATCTTATCTATTTCATTTCTTTCATGCATATGCATATCATTCTCTTGGTCTAGCAAATATTGTTCTAGCGGATCAGTAGGAGGTACGGCAATAGAAGCAAAACCAATTATTTCATACTTACTAGACAATCTTTCTTATGATGCTTTCTACTAAACTTGGAAAAATTAAACTCATGAGACTCATCACAAAAACTAACACTGACAGTTTGTTTCTCACAATGTATTTTAGCATTAACAGTGTTCAAGAAAGGTCTACCAAAGATAATGGGACAAAAGTCATCTTGTGGGGACCCAAGAACAAGAAAAATCTATAGGATATTTTATTTTCCCACACAAGACTTCAACATCTCTAGCAATCCCAAGTGGTGTGATGGTGTCTCTATTAGAAAGTTTAATAGTAACATCTATGTCTTCGATCTCAGCGGGTGCTATATCATTCATAATTTCTTGATATAAGGTAAAAGGAATAGCACTCATGCTAGCACCTATGTCACATAAACCATGATAACAGTGATATCCTATTTTAACTAAGACAATAGGCATGCGAACAACGGGTCTTTGTTTATCATTTTCATCGGGTTTGGCAATTCTAGTAGCCTCATCATAGAAGTAACTAGCATGCCCATCTATATTTTCAACCAGGCGATCTTTAACCATAGCAACACTAGGTTCTACCTTGATTTGTTCAACTGGTTTAGGTGTTCTGATATAGCTTTTATTGACCAAAGTTGAAACTTTAGCATGTCCCTTTATCCTAACATGAAAAGGTGTTTTTTGAATATAAGCAGTAGGAACAACTGGATCAACATTATAGATAATAGTTTCATCTTTAGCTATTATCTATTCCTTAATTTCTTCTTTAATAGGTGGGTGATATTTGAACCACTTCTCCTTAGGGATATCAACATGAGTAGCAAATGAATAACAAAAGGAGGATACTATCTCAGAGTCAAGTCCACATTTAGTGCTAAACTTTTGGAAAGCATCGGTATTCATAAAAGATTTAACACAATCATACTTAAGCTTAATACCTGACTCTATACCTTCATCGAGTTCCCAATCTTCGGAGTTGCGTTTAATTCTTTCTAAAAGATCCCACTGGAAATCAATAGTCTTCTTCATAAAGGAACCAGTACAAGAAGTATCGAGCATGGATCGATCATCATGAGAAAGCGGAGCATAAAAATTCTGAATGATAATTTCTCTTGAGAGCTCATGATTGGGGCGTGAATATAACATTGACTTAAGCCTCCCCAAGCTAGAGCGATACTTTCTCCTTCAAGAGGCCAAAAATTATATATGTAATTTTGATCACGATGAACTAGATGCATAGGATAAATTTTTTGGTGGAACTCCAATTTCAATCGATTCCAATTCCAGGATTCAATATCATCGCATAGCCTATACCATGCCAATGATTTTCCCTTCAAAGATAAAGGGAAGACCTTATTCTTAGCTTCATCTCCAGGTAAACCTGCAAGCTTAAATAATCCACCAATTTCTTCCACATATATCAAGTGCATATTAGGATGTTCGGTTCCATCTCCTGCATAAGGATTAGCTAGCAATTGTTCTATCATACCCGAAGGAATTTCATAACCAATATTTTCAGTAGGTGCAGTAGGTTGAGGGGTGACTAATTGTGGTTCCGGTCAAGGTGAAGATACCCCGAACAAACCCCTCAAAGGATTGTTTTCCATAGTAACAAGTGACAGTAAATTTCAGCACGTAGTAATAAATTTTTGTTACCAAGAGTGCTTCACTCCCCGACAGCGATGCCAGAAAAGATCCTTGATGACCCAAAAGTATAAGGGATCAATCGTAGTCCTTTCGATAAGTAAGAGTGTCGAACCCAACAAGGAGCAAAAGGAAATGACAAGTGGTTTTCAGCAAGGTATTCTTTGCAAGCACTAAAATTATAAGTAACGAGTAGTTTGATAGCAAGATAATTTGTAACAAGCAAGTAATGATAATAGTAAAAAAATGTAGCAAGGTATCCCAATCCTTTTGAGGCAAAGGACAGGACAAAACGGTCTCTTATGATAAGCAAAGCGTTCTTGAGGGTGCACGGGGATTTCATCTTGTCACTTTCATCATGTTGGTTTCATTTGTGTTTGCTACTTTGATAATTTGATATATGGGTGGACCGGTGCTTAAGTTCTATTCTCACTTGAACAAACCTCCTACTGATGATTAACCCTCTCACAAACAAGCACAACTACGAGAAAAGTATTAAGAATAAATTCTAACCATAGCATTAAACTTTTGGATCCAAATCAGCCCCTTACGGAATAGCGCATAAACGAGGGTTTAAGCTTCTGTCACTCTCACAACCCATCATCTAATAGCTAATCCACAATGCATCCCCTTAGGCCCAAATATGGTGAAGTGTCATGTAATCGACGTTCACATGACACCACTAAGGGAATCACAACATACATACCATCAAAATATCGAACACATATAAAATTCACATGATTACTTGCAACAAGATTTCTCCCTTGAACTCAAGAAAAAAAGTAAC
Organism: Triticum urartu; assembly: GCF_003073215.2. Classification (NCBI taxonomy): domain Eukaryota; kingdom Viridiplantae; phylum Streptophyta; class Magnoliopsida; order Poales; family Poaceae; genus Triticum; species Triticum urartu. The sequence continues at coordinate 14,532 of NW_024119978.1, forward strand.
TACTCACAAATGATAATCATGCTCATGATCAGAGGGGTATTAAATAGCACATTGGATCTGAACATATAATCTTCCACCAAATAAACCATATAGTAATCAACTACAAGATGTAATCAACACTACTAGTCACCCACAAGTACCAATCTATAGTTTCGGTACAAAGATTGAACACAAGAGATGAACTAGGGTTTGAGAGGAGATGGTGTTGTTGAAGATGTTGATGGAGATTGCCCTCCCCAAGATGGGAGAGTTGTTTGTGATGATGATGATGATGATGATGATGATGATTTCCCCCTCTGGGAGGGAAGTTCCCCAGGCGAAATTGCTCCGCCGAAGGGCAAAAGTGCTCCTGCCCAAGTTCCGCCTCGAGACGGCGGTGCTTCATCCCGAAAGTCCTCGTCCTAGTTTTTCTAGGTCAAAATGACTTATATACCAGAAGAGGGGCACCGGAGGTGGGCCGAGGAGGGCACAACCCACCAGGGCCCGCCTGGGCTCCCTGGCATGTCCAGGTGGGTTGTGCCCACTTGGTGGGCCCCTTCTGGTACTTATTGGCTCCAATAATTCTTATATATTCCATAAAAATTCCTCGTAAAGTTTCAGTTCATTTGGAGTTGTGCAGAACAGGTAGCCTGACGTAGCTTTTTCAGGTCCAGATTTCCAGCTGCCGGAATTCTCCATCTTTGTGTGTACCTTGCATATTATGAGAGAAAAGGCATTAGAAATACTCCAAAAATAATTATTATACATAATAACAATATAAATAACAGTAGGTAAACATGATGCAAAATGGACGTATCATTATCCTGCCCACCTTACTACTGGACCGGTTTACCAAAATGAGTTTCATATACTACATGCTAAACATGTGATGTGCCTGCTTGTTTCTCTTACAGAATGCGAACATAATATTGGAGAAGAGCACCCCATTTTGCAATGGTAGAGAAAGTAATGCAGATAAGGATCAAGATAGTGATACAACCTTGTTGTTCCCCAAGAAAGGTGATAAAAACTATCTTGTAGATAGTGAGACAACCCCAAAGTCCTGTGTTGATGTAGTGTTCGAGTTACTGGCCACTACCGCTAGCACAAGCTCTTCAAACTCGCTGCCTGAATCACTTTGGCTTCTTTAGTCTTAGATACAAGCTGAAAGGCATCAGCCAGCTGTGTTGCGGCAAGAAGCCGTAGGACTGAGGAAGTCGCTGCAGAATTCAGATGCATACTTTGTGGTGCAACAGCAAGCGCTGGATGATTATAGCACCAAGCAAGATAAAACTAATAAGCTTGCTAAGCTTCTTGCCATCATGGTGGGTATCCAGGATATCGTTTCTTGAGCTCTTCTAAAGTGGTTTCAGTTCTGGACTTGTTTTGCTGCCGCGTTTATTTTCACTGGTGGCCAATTTAGATGCCCAATGTATGTAATATGCTGCTTTGTTCACTATATTTGCAATGGTGGCGAACTTTGATGCCTAGTGGATGTAATATTTGTAATAGCTATAATAGCCTAGCGTAAGTTGCTTGCTTATTTATTTCCTTTTTGTCTTGTTTATTTTTTTTCTTGTAGTCACTGCAGTTCTTTTTCCGCGGTAACCTTTTTATTTAGAACTAGGCCACAATAACCATGGGCAACATACGAACCGCTGTAACCATGGTCCTGCTGCCTGCTGTAGTGGGCCTCCTAAGGTCTGTATGATCCATGGGCCTTCTACGGGTCGTAGATTCAATGGGACTTCGATGGGTCGTACGATCAATTGGCCAAACATGGGTCGTACTTTTGTGGACAATTAACGGACCACAATATGGGCCGTAAACAAGCTATAATGGGAATTGTCTGTTTATGGGCCGACCATAACAGGCCGCTAATAGGCCCATGTGTACAACGGGCTTAATTCTAATGGTAGACATAACGGGTCGTTCATGGGCCATATTTAATGAAGCTATGAAAACGGCCCAATGGATTAAAGGGCCACAGACAGGCCGACTTTAACCACGGGCTAAATTTGGCCCACAAGCAGAACAAGCCAGTAACGGACCGTAAGTAATCGAATGCCGAAAATGACCCCAATAATAAATGGGCCCTTAGAAGGCCGAAAGATAACATGGGTTGACCCGGCCCAATGGAATAATGGGTCATTAATGGGTATAAAGCGATATACTGTTCATTATGGGCGAGTTTCACCACGGGCCATTTATGGGCCAAGATTTACAAAGGGCCTCATATGGGCCGAAACACGTCATGGGCCATACATGGGCCGGAAGTTACAACAGGCAAGAATCATATTGGATGGCTCATATGGCGCTACTGGGTCTAATTCGGATAGGCTATAACAGGTCATGAGTTAGCGGGCTATAAATGGGCTATATGTGAACAAGCCGTTAACAGGCCTTCGTGGGCCGGGCCATTACCTTTTGACAAAGTCAAATGGGCCGTCCCTTTGACATCAATGGGCCAATTTTGGGCTGAGCCACATGTCGATGTATCATAGGCACGCCCCGTCCATTGGCTGGATGACATCTGTCCCAGCATTGAGCTGACACATGGATACTCCAGCGAATGAGAATTTTACACGTGGAAAATCCCCACTGGTCAGGGATGTTAACGGTTATCGGATCCAAACTGGAACCCGATAGCTTAACGATGGCCCATTACAGTGGATGCCACGTGTTGGTTACCCTTGACGAAAACACTTCTATGGCACGTGATTTATCATCATGGAAGTGGACACTTCTGTGATGATAATTTTGGTATTGTCATGCAACACTTCTATGACAACACAGGTATGACTATCTTGATTCTATCATAAAATCGTCATGGATGTACATGCATGATAGAAAATGTGACCTACTGTTTCAAACACGTATCATCACGGAAGTGGTTTTTTTGTAGTGTGACTTATGGCCACAATAAGCTCAATACTGATCAATGCTAACCCGGACTTTCTTTGACCTGGAGACTTGTAGTCCGCGCATAAATATGATCAAGAGCATAAAATTCCTGCAAAGACAGAAATAGAGAATACAAACATGTATATCACAATATTTATAAGTCGGCTTTCAAGGCTCGACAAAAGACTGGCTTTTGAAGCTCAAGTCTTGCTTCAAGGAAGCCTGGTATGATAGCCTTGGTTTATCCTCGTTATCAGTAAGCTAGCTCTCACATGTGAAAGTGCAATCATGCCCTTACATCAATTTTTGATGTTGATGACAATATACATGTAGGGGACTAACTATGTTCGTCAAGTGAATCTCAGGTGTTAGTCCCCGGATCATCAAAGGTGTGTGGATCATGGACAAACGTAGTTGTTTTTACTCAAGGAAGAAGTATCAAAATGATTGCATATTTGTTTTTCTTGAGTATAGGATCCTGCACTATTAAGAGGGGATTGATAGGGTTAGTGAAGGACTTGCCCATGCCACAAAATTCCTAACCTCAAAGTATTAGGGTCTCCCAAAATCCATGTGCTAAAAGTCCTGCCTCTGCCCAAGCCGGATGTCCGGGCAGCCTGCCGGATGTCCGGGTCGCTCGTCGGATATCCGACCCGCAGGCCGGATATCTGGCGTGCACACCGGATATCCGGCACCTTGCTGTCCAGAGAGCACCATTTGCTGGGTTTTATTTTTGGATGTCCGTCCCTCCATACCGGATGTCTGAGCTCTACAAGCTCCCCGGATTTCCGGGATGTCCAAGCCGGATGTCCGGCTTGAGCTATCCAGTGAGCATATAGGGTATTTGAACTCGCCGGATGTCTGGCCATCTTGCCAGTTTTCCGGGTCTTCCAGTCTCGCCGGATGTCCAGGCTTTACCCCGGATGTCCGGCCCTCTGTTTTCTCCTCTACTTTCTGCTTCACTTCACAAGTTCTACATTAGGCCGGATGTCCGGCCCCTGTCCCAGATGTCTGGCTTACCCTGTCACTTACACTACAATGGCCATATTTGCACCCACACTATATATAGCCCTCTTCCCCCACGAGAGAGGGTTGACCATTCACTTTGAGCAAACCCTAGAACACATTTCACTCACTCTCTCTCACACTCACACACCAAATCTTAGATCTCAAGGGGATTTGAGAGAATTTGTGAGAAGTTCTCCAAGCAAGTGATAGATCCACTCCGTCCCCTTCTTTGCACCAAAGGAATTCGTGATTTGAGCAAGTCTTGAGCTTTTCCCCATCGTTCTTGATACTCTTGGAGGTTGGAGAGTCCTAGGCGGTAGGAGTCATTCGGAGAGGAATCGACCATCGTGATTACCCTCGGAAAGTTTGTGAGGGTTTGGAGACCACCCCAAGGTCTACCACTAGTGGTTGAGAAACACCTTCGTGGTGTTGTCTCAAAGGGAGAATAGGGTGAGCCTTTGTGGCGTTGGTGTGCCTTCATGGTAATATCCACCTCTCTAACGGTGACGTAGCTTCCCTCCAAGGAAGTGAACGTCGGCATACATCCTTGTCTCTCGGAGTTGCAGTTATCCCTAACCCTAACTTCCTACTTGTGGTTACTTGTCTCCTAGCCTTTACTTATATCATATTGTGCTTGTTTACCACTTACTCATGTTACTTGTTTACCTTGCTTAGCTTTTAGCATCTTACTTGCAATTGTCAGGCTCACTTTCATATTCCTCATTATTTGCCTAAAATTGCTAAGTAACAATTAAAATTTGTAATTGTACCTATTAATCCCCTCTAGGTCCATCTCGATCCTTTCAATTGGTATCAGAGCCTCATGCTCTATTCTTGTGGCTTAACCGCCCTAGAGCGAGATGAACCCCGATGGAACTCCCCTTGTTGCAGATCTGAAGGATAAGGGTGAGGCTTCTACAAAAGTCAAGTCCTTTACTTCTGAGGATCTAGAACGGGCCCTTGCTAAGCAAAAGGAGGAGCATGATGCTTCTCTTGAGGCCTTGGTCCAAATGAGATTAGCCACATTAACCATGATGGTTGCACCTCTTTCGGGTGGTGCAGCCTCGAGGCCAACTGTGCCTACTCCTTCACTTGGCCAACAACCTCCGAGTAGTGAGCACTCTAGTGTTCCTTGGCTTTATGCAAGACCTCAAATAGAGAAACCTAAGTATAACCCTCAAGGCAAACATCCTTTACTTGATGACACTACCGATTTTGCTTTGTGGAGAGTTGCTATGTAGGATCATCTTCGATATGGAAATGATGAGATGTTGGGTATCTTAGAGTATGGCTACAAAGTTGTTGGCCCAAAGAATCTTACACCAAGAGAAATATACGACAAGAATCTCAACGACACAGCAACCATGTGCATAAGGATAGGTATGACTGACAAGCAAAGGAGACCATATATACACATCACAAGTGCCAAGGAATTGTGGGATAGCATTGTGAGGACCAAGACAGGTACCTCCACTCTCCAGCTTGCTCAATATGAAATTGCCAAGGGTATTGCAAAACTTTTGTATGGAGAAAGGTGAATCCCCCAAGCAGCTCCTTGAGCGTCTAATGACTCTCACCACGTATATCGAGTCTTGTGATAGTGACAAGACACAAGATGGATTCAACTTGACTAAGCGATTTCTCATAGACAAGTTGCTTCATGCTCTTGCTCCATATCATCACCAGATGGTGTGGGACATAAGACAACACCATGGATTCAAGGAAATGACTCCGGATGACATCATATATGTTGGGGAATGTAGGATGCAAATTCAAAAAAATCCCTATGATCATGCAAGATCTATCTAGGAGATGCATAGCAGCGAGAGAGGGAGAGTGTGTCCATGTACCCTCGTAGACCGAAAGCGAAAGCGTTAGGTTAACGTGGTTGATGTAGTCAAACGTCTTCGCAATCCAAACGATCTATTACCGAATGTACGACACCTCCGAGTTTAGCACACGTTCAGCTCGATGACGTCCCTCGAACTCTTGATCCAGCAGAGGGTCGAGGGAGAGTTTCCTCAGCACGACGGCATGGTGATGGTGATGGTGATGTGATCCCTGCAGGGCTTCGCCTAAGCACTATGACATTATGACCAGAGGAGTAAACAATGGAGAGAGACGCCACACACGGCTTGGAACAATTGGTGTGTCTCCAAGGGGTGCCCTTCCCAAGTATATAATGTAGGGAGAGGGAGGAGGCCGGCCCTAGGGGGTGCGCCAAGTGGGGGAGTCCTACTAGGACTCCAGTCCTAGTAGGATTCGCCCCCCTCTTATTCCATCTCATGGAGGGGGAAAGAGGGAAGGGAGAGGGAAGAGGAGAAGGAAAGGGGGAGTGCCCCTCTCCTAGTCCAATTCAGACTCCCCATGGGAGGGGGAGCGGCCACCCCTTGTGGGCTGCCTCCTCTCTCCCCTATGGCCCTTGTAGGCCCATTACTTTCCCCGGGGGGGGGGGGGTCCGGTAACCCCTCGGTACTTCGATAAATATCCGAAACTTCTCGAAACCATGCCGGTGTCCAAATATTATCGCCCAATATATAAATCCTTACCTCTCGACCATTTTGAGACTCCTCGTCATGTCAGTGATCTCATCCGGGACTCCAAACAATCTTCGGTCACCAAAACACACAACTCATAATACAAATCGTCATCAAACGTTAAGCGTGCGGACCCTACGGGTTCGAGGACTATGTAGACATGACCAAGACTCATCTTCGGTCAATAACCAATAGCAGAACCTGGATGCTCATATTGGTTCCTACATATTCTACGAAGATCTTTATCGGTCAAACCGCAATGACAACATACGTAATTCCCTTTGTCATCAGTATGTTACTTGCCCAAGATTCGATCGTCGATATCCTTATACCTAGTTCAATCTCATTACCGGCAAGTATCTTTACTCGTTCCGTAATGCATCATTCTGCAACTTACTCATTAGTCACGTTGCTTGCAAGGCTTATCGTGATGTGCATTACCGAGAGGGCCCCGAGATACCTCTCCGATACTGGGAGTGACAAATCCTAATCTCGATCTATTCCAACCCAACAAACACCTTCAGAGACACCTGCAGAGCATCTTTATAATCACCCAGTTACGTTGTGACGTTTGATAGCACACAAGGTGTTCCTCCGGTATTCGGGAGTTGCATAATCTCATAGTCATATGAACATGTATAAGTTATGGAGAAAACTATAGCAGTAAACGAAACGATCATCGTGCTAAGCTAAGGGATGGGTCAAGTCAATCACATCATTCTCTAATGATGTGATTCCATTTCATCAAATGACAACTCTTTGTCCATGGCTAGGAAACTTAACCATCTTTGATTAACGAGCTAGTCAAGTAGAGGCATACTAGGGACACTTTCTTTTCTCTATGTATTCACATGTACTAAGTTTCCGGTTAATACAATTCTAGCATGAATAATAAACATTTACCATGATATAAGGAAATATAAATAACAACTTTATTATTGCCTCTGGGGCATATTTCCTTCAGTCTCCCACTTGCACTAGAGTCAATAATCTAGATTACATTGTAATGATTCTAACACCCATGGAGTCTTCGTGCTAATCATGTTTTGCTTGTGGAAGAGGCTTAGTCAATGGGTCTGCAAAATTCAGGTCCGTATGTATTTTGCAAATCTCTATGTCTCCCTCCTTGACTTGATCGTGGATGGAGTTGAAGCATCTCTTGATGTGTTTGGTTCTCTTGTGAAATCTGGATTCATTCGCTAAGGCAATTACTCCTGTATTGTCACAAAAGATTTTCATTGGACCCGATGGACTAGGTATTACACCTAGTTCGGATATGAACTCCTTCATCCAGACTCCTTCATTAGCTGCTTCTGAAGCAGCTATGTACCCTGCTTCACATGTAGATCCCGCCACAACGCTCTGCTTGGAACTGCACCAACTGATAGCTCCACCATTCAATAGAAATACCTATTCGGTTTGTGACTTAGAGTCATCTGGATCAGTGTCAATGCTAGCATCGACGTAACCATTTACGACAAGCTCTTTGTCACCTCCATAAACGAGAAACATATCCTTAGTCCTTTTCAGGTACTTCAGGATGTTCTTGACCGCTGTCTAGAGATCCACTCCTGGATTACTTTGTTAAGCTAGACTTATGGCTGAGGCATAGGGAATGACTTCCATTTTCTCTCTATCTTCTGCAGTGGTCGGGCATTGATGGCTGAATCATAGGAATAAATTTCATTTTCTCTCTATCTTCTGCAGTGGTCGGGCATTGAGTCTGACTTAACTTCACACCTTGTAACACAGGCAAGAACCCTTTCTTTGACTGGGTCGGTTTGAACTTCTTCAAAACTTTATCAAGGTATGTGCTTTGTGAAAGTCCAATTAAGCGTCTTGATCTATCTCTATAAATCTTGATGCCCAATATATAAGTAGCTTCACTGAGGTCTTCCATTGAATTTTTTTATTCAAATATACTTTTATGCTATCCAGAAATTCTATATCCTTTCCAATCAACAATATGTCATCCACATATAATATTAGAAATGCTACAGAGCTCCCACTCACTTTCTTGTAAATACAGTCTTATCCAAAAGTCTGTATAAAACCATATGCTTTGATCACACTATCAAAGCGTATATTGCAACTCCGAGAGGCTTGGACCAGTCTATAAATGGATCGTTAGAGCTTGCACACTTTGTTAGCACCTTTAGGATCGACAAAACCTTCTGGTTGCATCATATACAACTCTTCTTTAAGAAATCCATTAAGGAATGCAGTTTTGACATCCATTTGCCAAATTTCATAATCATAAAATGCGGCAATTGCTAACATGATTCGGATAGACTTAAGCATCGCTACGGGTGAGAAGGTCTCATCATAGTCAACTCCTTGAACTTGTCGAAAACCTTTCGCAACAAGTCGAGCTGTGTAGATAGTAACATTACCATCAGCGTCAGCCTTCTTCTTGAAGATCCATTTATTCTCTATGGCTTGCCGATCATCGGGCAAGTCAACCAAAGTCCATACTTTGTTCTCATACATGGATCCCATCTCAGATTTCATGGCCTCAAGCCATTTCGTGGAATCTGGGCTCATCATCGCTTCCTCATAGTTCATAGGTTTGTCATGGTCTGGTAACATGACTTCCAGAACAGGATTATCATACCACTCTGGTGCGGAACGTACTCTGGTTGACCTACGAGGTTCAGTAGTAATTTGATCTAAAGTTTCATGATCATCATCATTAACTTCCTCACTAATTGGTGTAGGCAGCACTGGAACTGATTTCTATGATGACCTACTTTCAAATTCGAGAGAAGGTACAACTAGCTCATCAAGTTCTACTTTCCTCCCAGTCACTTCCTTCGAGAGAAACTCCTTCTCTAGAAAGGATCCATTCTTAGCAACAAATATCTTGCCTTCGGATCTGTGATAGAAGGTGTACCCAACAGTTTCTTTTGGGTATCCTATGAAGAAACATTTCTCCGATTTGGGTTCGAGCTTATCAGGCTGAAGCTTTTTCACATAAGCATCGCAACACCAAACTTTAAGAAACGACGGCTTAGGTTTCTTGCGAAACATATGGTGTCGTCTCAACAGATTTAGATGGTGCCCTATTTAACGTGAATGCAGCCGTCTCTAAAGCATAACCCCAAAACAATAGTGGTAAATCGGTAAGAGACATCATAGATCGCACCATATCTAATAAAGTACGGTTACGACGTTCGAACACACTATTATGCTGTGGTGTTCCAGGTGACGTGAGTTGCGAAACTATTACACATTGTTTCAAATGAAGACCAAACTCGTAACTCAAATATTCGCCTCCGCTATTAGATCGTAGAAACTTTATTTTCTTGTTACGATGATTTTCCACTTCACACTGAAATTCTTTGAACTTTTCAAATGTTTCAGTCTTATGTTTCATTAAGTAGATATACCCATATCTGCTCAAATCATTTGTGAAGGTCAGAAAATAACGATACCCTCCACGAGCCTCAACACTCATCGTACCGCATACATCGGTATATATTATTTCCAATAAGTCCGTGGCTCGCTCCATTGTTGTGGAGAACGGAGTCTTATTCATCTTGCCCATGAGGCATGATTCACAAGCATCAAATGATTCCAAAATCCCATCTGCATGGAGTTTCTTCATGCGCTTTACACCAATATGACCTAAACGGCAGTGCCACAAATAAGTTGCTCTATCATTATTAACTTTGCATCTTTTGGCATCAATATTATGAATATGTGTATCACTACAATCGAGATTCAAGAAAAATAGACCACTTATCAAGGGTGCATGACCACAAAAGATATTACTCATATAAATAGAACAACCATTATTCTCTGATTTAAATGAATAACCGTCTCGCATCAAACAAGATCCAGATATAATGTTCATGCGCAACGGTGGCAAATAAAAATTATTCAGGTCTAAAACTAATCCCAAAGGTAGATGTAGAGGTAGCGTGTTGACGGCGATCACATCGACCGTGGAACCATTTCCGACGCGCATCGTCACCTCATCCTTAGCCAATCTTGTTTAATCCATAGCCCATGTTTCGAGTTGCAAATATGAGCAACAGAACCAGTATCAAATACCCATGCGCTACTACGAGCATTAGTAAGGTACACATCGATAACATGTATATCAAATATACCTTTGACTTTGCCATCCTCCTTATCCGCCAAATACTTGGGTAGTTCCACTTCTAGTGACCAGTCCCTTTGAAGTAGAAGCACTCAGTTTCCGGATTAGGTCCAGACTTGGGCTTCTTCTCGGGAGCAGCAACTTGCTTGCTATTCTTCTTGAAATTCCCATTCTTACCTTTGCCCTTTTTCTTGAAACTAGTGGTCTTGTTAACCATCAACACTTGATGCTCCTTCTTGATTTCTACCTCCGCAGCCTTAAGCATCGCGAAGAGCTCGGGAATTGTCTTTTCCACCCCTTGCATAATAGAGTTCATCATGAAGCCGTGATAGCTTGGTGGCAGTGATTGAAGAACTCTGTCAATGACACTATCATCTGGAAGATTAACTCCCAGCTGAGTCAAGTGATTATGATACCCAGACATTTTGAGTATATGTTCACTGACAGAACTGTTCTCCTCCATCTTGCAGCTATAGAACTTGTTAGAGAGTTCATATCTCTCAACTCGGCATTTTCTTGAAATATTAACTTCAACTCCTGGAACATCTCATATGCTCCATGACGTTCAAAATGTCTTTGAAGTCCCGATTCTAAGCTGTAAAGCATGGCACACTGAACTATCGAGTAGTCATCGTATTTAGCTTGCCGGACGTTCATAACGTCTGGTGTTGCTCCTGCAGTAGGCCTTGCACCCAGCAGTGCTTCAAGGACGTAATTCTTTTGTGCTGCAATGTGGATAATCCTCAAGTTACAGACCCAGTCTGTGTAGTTGCTACCATCATCTTTCAACTTAGCTTTCTCTAGGAATGCATTAAAATTCAAGGGAACGGTAGCACAGGCCATTGATCTACAACAACATAGATACGCAAAAACTATTGGGACTAAGTTCATGATTAATTTAAGTTCAGTTAATCATATTACTAAAGAACTCCCACTTAGATAGACATCCCTCGAGTCATCTAAATGATCACGTGATCGATATCAACTAAACCATGTCCGATCATCATGTGAGATGGAGTAGTTTTTAATGGTGAACATCTCTATGTTGATCATATCTACTATATGATTCACGTTCGACCTTTCGGTCTCAGTGTTCCGAGGCCATGTCTGTACATGCTAGGCTCGTAAAGTTTAACCTGAGTATTTTGCACGTGCAAAATTATCTTACAGCCGCTATATGTGAACGTAGAGCTTATCACACCCGATCAACATGTGGTGTCTCGGCACGACGAACTGTAGCAACGGTGCATACTCAGGGTGAACACTTATACCTTGAAATTTACTGAGGGATCATCTTATAATGCTACCACCGTACTAAGCAAAATAAGATGCATAAGAGATAAACATCACATGCAATCAAAATATGTGACATGATATGGCCATCATCATCTTGGGCCTTTGATCTCCATCTCCAAAGCACCGTCATGATTTCGATCGTCATCGTCTTGACACCTTGATCTCCATCGTAGCGTCGTTGTTGTCTCCCCAACTATTGCTTCTATGACTATTGCACCGCATAGTTGTCTCCCCAACTAATGGTGAACGTGGTCATGTAAGGTTAGTCCAGGCCGCTACATCCAACAATACCGCTGAATGAAAATAAGACATTGGTGGTAAGCAGTATGACTATTATCGCCCACAACTCTTTGTGTTCTACTCGTGCATATCATCTACGCATAGACCTCGCTCAGATGCCACTGTTGGGGAACGTAGCATGCAAATTCAAAAAATTTCCTACGATCACGCAAGATATATCTAGGAGATTCATATCAATGAGAGGAGGAGAGTGTGTCCACGTACCCTCGTAGACCGAAAGCGGAAGCGTTAGGTTAACACGGTTGATGTAGTCGAACGTCTTCGCGATCCAATGGATCTAGTACCAAATGTATGGCACCTCCGAGTTCAACACACATTCAGCTCGATGACGTCCCTCGAACTCTTGATACAGTAGAGGGTCGAGGGGGAGTTTCGTTAGCACGATGGCGTGGTGACGGTGATGCTGATGTGATGCGCGCAGGGCTTCGCCTAAGCACTACGACATTGTGACCGAGGAGTAAACTATGGAGAGAGATGCCGCACACGGCTTCGAACAATTGGTGTGTCTCCAAGGGGTGCCCTGCCCACGTATATAAAGGAGGGAGAGGGAGGAGGCCCATGTAGGCCCATTACTTTCCCTGGGGCTTTCCGGTAACCCCTCGGTACACCGATAAATATTTGAAACGTCCCGAAGCCATTCTGGTGTCCAAATACTATCGTCCAATATATCAATCTTTATCTCTCGACCATTTCGAGACTCATCGTCATGTCCGTGATCTAATCCGGGACTTCAAACAATCTTCGGTCACCAAAACACACAACACATAATACTAATCGTCATTGAACGTTAAGCGTGCGGACCCTACGGGTTCGAGAACTATGTAGACATGACCGAGACTCGTCTTCGGTCAGTAACCAATAGTGGAACCTAGATGCTCATATTGGTTCCCACATATTCTACAAAGATCTTTATCAGTCAAACCGCAGTGAAAACATATGTAATTCCCTTTGTCATCGGTATGTTACTTCCCGGAGATTTGATCGTCGGTATCCTTATACCTAGTTCAATCTCATTACCGGCAAGTCTCTTTACTCATTCGTAATGCATCATTCTGCAACTAACTCATTAGTCACATTGCTTGCAAGGCTTATCGTGATGTGCATTACCGAGAGGGCCCAGAGATACCTCTCCGATACTCGGAGTGACAAATCCTAATCGCGATCTATGCCAACCCAGCAAACACCTTCGGAGACACCTGTAGAGCATCTTTATAATCACCCAATTACGTTGTGACGTTTGATAGCACAGAAGGTGTTCCTCCGGTATTCGGGAGTTGCATAATCTCATAGTCAAAGGAATATGTATAAGTCATGAAGAAAGCAATAGCAATAAAACTTAAACAATCATTATGCTAAGCTAACGGATGGGTCATGTCCATCACATAATTCTCTAATGATGTGATCCCGTTGATCAAATGACAACACATGTCTATGGTTAGGAAACTTAACCATCTTTGATTAACGAGCTAGTCAAGTTGAGGCATACTAGGGACACTTTGTTTTGTCTATGTATTCACACATGTACCAAGTTTTCGGTTAATACAATTCTAGCATGAATAATAAACATTTATCATGATACAAGTAAATATAAATAACAAATTTATTATTGCCTCTAGGGCATATTTCCTTCAATATCCACCTTTCAACTATTTGAAGAGTCAAAGGCAAATGCTACAAATCATCTTGACATGCATGGCACCTCAACATCAAAGATCAATCTTGCATTGAAGGCCAAGCATGTTTGTGAAGAAGAGCAAAGTGAAAAAGATGATGATGATGATGATGATGATGAAGATGGTGATGAAATTGACTCCGATGAGAGCCCTTCATATTAAGACATTGCTCTCTTTGTCAAGAAGTTTAGCGCAGGAAAATTCAAGGGAAGATTCTAGAAGAAGAAAGTGAGAAAATGCTACAACTGTGAAGAAACCAACCACTTCTCCAATGATTGCCCTTATGAGAAGAGAGAAGATAAACCAAGGTTTCGCAAGACCTTTACTAAGAAGACCTTGCCAAATCCATTGAACACCAAGCTCAAGAAGAGGGATGGGAAAGTAATGGTTGCTCATGAAGAATCCGATCCGGATGATGTTAGTGGTGTTACCGGTGTAGCTCAAGATTCTCAAAACACTTTGAGGCTAGTCAACAAGAGTGGTGATGTTGTCATCTACAACTATATGAAAGACTACAAGGGCAACGCTCACAAGTGCCTAATGGCAATGGCCGTGGTAGAAGATGAAGAGGACCAAAACTTCCATGACAAGGTCAAGGTAACCCCACAGTCAAACCCTCCTCTTTTCACTCTGTCTACTCCTTGTGATGAGTATCTTGATGCGGAGGATAATTATGATGATGATGACATAGATGATCCTATGTTTGCTAAACTAAATAAGTTCATGTGCTCCCTCAAAGGAAAGAAGCTCACTATGTTTCGTATGCTTATGGAGATGGTGAGTAAGCACACCATCACCATTAAGGAACTCGATACCCTCGTCACTGAGGAAAAGGGAAAATATGAAATCCTTGAGCGGAAAGTCCAATATGAGGAAGCACGAAATGACGAACTATGCTTGAAAATTGGTGCAAGCTTTGATAGTCATGCTAAAGAACTTGCCTCCTTGAAAAAGGCTAAGGACTCTTGCAAGGAGTTGATGAGTGAGAAAAGTAAGCTTGTGAAATCTCATGCTTCTCTCTCTAAGGATTGTGATCTTCTATCCGTGTCCCTCAAGACTGAGGAAGAATAGCTCACACTTCTTACAAAGAGTTTTGAGACACTCAAGCTTACTTATCTTGAAACCCTAGCCAAGGCTTACTCTTCTCCTATTATCAATGTTGATGCTTGTACTACTAACTCTAGTGCTGACCTAGCATCTATTCTTGAGGAGAATCACTTTCTAAAGGCACAACTCGAGAGAGGTCTCATGACATGTGCTCAAGGACAAAAGAACCTTAATGAAGTGTTTGCGAAGGAAGGGCTCGGGTTTGACCCAAGAACTAGCAAGAAGAACATGACTTCTCAAAAGTGCACCACTCCTCTTAAGGAAACATTTGTTCGAGAAGGGCACAAGGAGAAAGGTAAGGTTGTGAGTGGGAAGGCCACAAGGGGCATGCCCACTCTCAACAAGCCAAAAGAGTTCATGCCTCCATCCTATGTACTTTGTAAAACTAAGGATGCAGAAGTTTATGCAAAAAATTGGTCCTTGTAATGCCTTCGGGTTTTATGCTATTTTGGTCCCTAAGACCCTTGTGATTAACCTGAGTATCGCGGGAAACCATGGCCACCTATGGGACTAGCAGGTCCCTTACTGGGTCAGCAGGGGGCGACGCATTGCACAAAGAGCAGACGAGCGTGGGGCAGCGCAGCAGAGATCACACAGGCAATTTACCCAGGTTCGTGCCTCCATGAGGCATAAAACCCTACTCCTGCTTTAGTAGATTGATGGTGGAAAAGGTTGTGCTGGTGCGCAATACACTTGCCCGGCAAGGGTTGCCTCAAGCAGCAGTGGTTACGTGCGTATGGGGGTGTGAGTTATCCAATCTTCTAACCCTTTCTATGGTTGCCATGGGCCTCCTTTTATACATCAAGGGGTAACCACAGTGGCAAAGTAGTCATTATGCATTGATAAGATAGCAAATAGTACTATCATACCTAACTCTGCGGGCTGACAGGGTGCATTAAATGCACCGCTCAACGTCACATCGTTGGTTGCCCGGCAAGGCTTGTCGAGCTATCTTGCCAGCTCCGCGCCTGCTCGCTTGACACGTCGTAGGACGGGTATCATCTGTGGGTTTTTGATGTCTATTATGCAACTTTATTCTTGTGGACACATGTTGGGCCTCCAAGCGTAGAGTTTTGTAGGACAGTAGCAATTTTCCCTCAAGTGGATGACCTAAGGTTTATCAATCCATCGGAGGCTTAGAATGAAGATGGTCTCTCTCAAAAAACCCTGCAATCAAATACAAGAAATCTCTTGTGTCCCCAACACACCCAATACAATGGCAATTTGTATAGGTGCACTAGTTCGGCGAAGAGATGGTGATAAAAGTGTAATATGGATGGTAGAAATATTTTTTTATAATCTTAATAAATAAAAACAGGAAGGCAGCAAATAGTAAACGGGCACAAAAATGGTATTGCAATGCTTGAAAATGAGGCCTAGGGTCCGAACTTTCACTAGTGCAATCTCCCAACGGTGCTAATATAATTGGATCATATAACCGTACCTCAAAGTGTGATGAAGAATCACTCCAAAGTTCCTATCTAGCGTAGAACATAAGACGGAATTGTTTGTAGGGTACGAAACCACCTCAAAGCTATTCTTTCTGATCAATCTATCCTAGAGTTCGTACTAAAATAACACCAAGCTATTCTTTCCGATCAATCTAACCAAGAGTTTGTACTAAATAACACCAAAGAAAATTCAGATTCATAATATTCAATCCAACAAATGAAATTCAAAGAGTGCCCCAAGATTTCTACTTGAGAAACAAAGACAAGAACGTGCATCAACCCCTATGCATGGATTACCCCAATGTCACCTCGGCAATCCGCAAGTTGAATGCCAAAACATATATCAAGTGAATCAATATGACACCCCATTGTCACCACGAGTATTCATATGCAAGACATATATCAAGTGCTCTCAAATCCATAAAAGTGTTCAATTCGATAACAACGAAATCTCAAAGGGAAAAACTCAATTCATCACAACAAGATAGAGAGGGGAAAACACCATATGATCCAACTATATTAACAAAGCCCGTGATACATCAAGATCGTGACATCTCAAGAACACGAGCGAGAGAGATTAAACACATAGCTACTGGTACAAACCCTCAGCCCCTGGGGCACAGGGTTGTGGTCTTCTTGGGCGGACGATGCCGCCCGGGCTGGCCAAGCTGCCCAGCGGTCGGCGTTGGTCCTCGGGTCGCCAGACATCGGAACCACGGAGTGTCACTGGATCAACTCGCGGAAGAGAGGCTCCAACGCACCCCTACCTGGCACGCCAAATGTCGGATTACAGGTTCCGGAAAAACCCTTGAGGTTCGAGCACTAGGGTGTGCACAAAGATCTCTCCCCCCCCCTCTCTAGCTCGCGCACATCATGATCTCACGGCCTAGCTCGACGGACCCAAAGAACAAGAGGACACGAGATTTATACTGGTTCGGGCCACCGATGTGGTGTAATACTCTACTCCAGTGTGGTGTGGTGGATTGCCTTTCAGGCTAGGGATGAACAGTTACAAGGGAAGAACAGCCTCCTGAGGAGAGGTGTTCTTGTGCTTGGTGAGCTTGTGTGGTTGAGGATGATCTGGATGATCTCGGTCCGTCCCCTTCCTACTGTGGTGGCTAGTCCTATTTATACTGACATCAGTCCTCTTCCCAAATATTGAGCGGGACGGGATCCCACAACGGCCAAATTCAAAGGGACACAAATAGTACAAATTATCCTGACTAAAGGTGGTCTTCGCCTGCCAAAGGCTCTGGTGGTGACGCCGTCTTGGGCTCCATGGTGACCTCCATCCTGCCATCCTGCCGGTCTTGGTCTTGTCGCATCCATATGGAAACCTTTGCCTGATGCCTTGGGAGTCCTCGCCTACGCTTGCCTCTTTAGCACCAAAGAGGAAACAAGGACACTGGGCACGCTGGTGCCCGCCTGGCTCCAGTCGTCATGGCTCGCGTCACTAAAACCTCGCGAGGTGTCCCTTGCCTTGATCTCTCCGCCCCTCGTGAGCCATCCTGGTGAAGCTGCCCCCAAGGAGGTCTTGTGTTGTCCGCCTCGCGAGGCTTGGCCCCTCGCGAGGGTCTTGAGTGTTTGCTGGTGAAGGTGGGTCCTATAGGGCCGCTGGTGGAGCCACACCGCGGGCCGCAGGCATGCAAGTCTGGGGGGCCCTGTTCCCAGGACGCTGACAATAGCCCCCGGGCCCAAGGCGCGCTCAGACTTAGTTTCGAGGCGAAGCCAAAGGGCAAGTGTGGAGTGCTGCGGGCCCCAATAGCCTGCGGCCCCGCTCAACACGTGGTGATCTATTGGATGTGGGTGGCCCCGCTTCCCCATGCAGCCTTGATATCCGCCTGGCTAGGCGGCCACGGCATCCTGAACAGTTATTTCCCCATTGCTGGCAACGCACTCCCCAACTCCTCCGCTTCTTCGAACCTCAGCTTCCTCTCCCAATCCAACTTCAGCTCAGTCCTCTCCATCGCCATGGCGCCGAACCAAATGGGGAAAGGGAAGAAGCCCCTGTCCTTAGCCAATCCGCCTCTGGCCGTCCAGCCTGCGCTCGCCAATAGCTTCAATGAATGGGGAGGGATGGTGGCCTGGCCTGCGTCCCGAGCTTCTGTCGATAGAACAACCACCGCTGTCCAATTCTTCATCGACGCCCTATGGGCCGGCCTGGTCCCTCCCTTCTCTGCCTTCTTCAATGTCGTGCTTTCCCATTACCAAATTCATATGTTGCACCTAGATCCCCAATCTATCACTCTTCTTGCCGTATTTGCCTTTGTCTACGAGGCCATGGTGGGCATCACCCCCTCCGTGGCCCTTCTACGCCATTTCTTCTCGCTGCACCTGACCGACCCCCGGCAATGCTCGGGGTGCCTGAGCTTACAGGTCGTGGCAGCGATGGCCGGCTCGGGGATTGACTTTGAACTCCCGCCGTCTACAAGCGAGTTCCGGACGTGGTGGGTGTATGTGGATGTCGGAGTGCTCAACCCTTTGCTCTTGCCTCTGTCGGCACCCGCCGTCCCCATCTCTGGCTGGGGTCACGAGAAGCTTGCGAGCCCCCACCTCGCCTTCATCTGGCTCCTGTTGAGGAGGCAGAAAGATCTTGGCTTGACTGCGCCCATGGTGATGAAGGAGTTCCTCCGACGCCCCGTCACCCCACTCCAGCACCATTCCTAGCCGATGTGGGCCCTGTCTGTCGGCCAGGATCGCATAAGGCTTCAGGAGTTAGGGCATCCACTCGAGGCACGAAGAACAGTGCTCGAGGGGCGACCCCTCGCCAGCCGATATGCCACTGGAGGGCTGTCTCCTGTATTGCTGCTCAAACAGGGTGGAATTCGCGGGGCACATGCCCCCTTTTGACGAATGGGGGCTGCATCCAGTCGGCCTTGAGGGGTCCCGTGAGAACCCCGTCATCGTGGTTCCCCTCCTTGTCGCTGGCGCCGAACTTTCCCCAAGAGTGGACGCAGGGGGCAAGCACCACTGGAGGCCGGAGGCGCGGGTGCCGAGATGTCGACGCCGCCCGCGGCTCCTAAGGCGCCATCTCCGGGAGCCCGTGACTGTCGCTCTGGGGTGGCAGTTGAGGGGGCGACGCAATCCGCTGCTCCTGAGGCCGAAGCTCCTAAAGCCTCAGTAAGTCATCGCGAGGCAGAACCCGATGGCTCTCCCCAGCTTGGCGCTCCTGAGGTCCCCTCCTCGGGTGCTTCACCAGCCGCGCCCTGCGCTGGTCGCCACGTCCAATGCTTCAGCCGGCTCCATGTAGACTTCGATGCGCTCCGCAAAAGGAAGGGGTCCCCAAGCTGCTGCTGCAGCGCCTTTCGGCCGTTGAAACAGAGGAAGTACATCGCCATAGATGAGTAAGTACCTTATCTTTGTAATTCGTCGAGTGCTGCTTCCCTTCCTGATGGTGGCTCTTCAGGATCCCTTATGCTAAGGCCATGAAGCCTCTCGGGAAGCAACCTCCTCCTGCCTCGAATCTCCCGCTGGCCTTGAGCGTCTCAAGCCAGCATGCCGCCCCTGGCGCGAGGTCGACCGGAGAGGAAGACACGCTAGCTTGGTGCCTCGAGCCCGTGCTCCTACCGTCTCTTCTTCGTGGCCTCGCCGGGGATCCGACGAGCATGCCAAGGGCTCCTTCTTTGGTTGTAGACGGTGGTTGGATGGTTTCGGTCTTGGTTTCTTCTTCGAGTAGCGAGCCTCAACTCAACCGGGCTCCCGCTGAAGCCCAGTTGGCGACCGGGGGGGCGCCAGCCCCAGCCTCTTGCGGAAAGGGGGCGAGCCGCTTCGGATCCCGTCGGCGACCCCCGCTGCGGAGGACGGAATCGGCCGCACACTCAAGTTTGCGCACGAATGGAGTGCCGTCCGCCACGAGCTCTTTCGGGAGGCGATGGGCGCGATGAGATAGCTTGGCGGAGAACTCGTGGATGTAGATGCGTGCCTCGAGGCCGAGGGTCTTCGGCTGATGGAGGAGCGGCATAAACTAAAGGTGGCCATCAACCTCGAGCGCCACCAGCGCGAGCTTGATAATGCGAAGGCCGAGGCATCTCTTGCGACCTCGCGTGAGGCCTGCGCTCGAGCCTTGGAAGAAGCCCGGGAAGCTGATCATCATCGCGAGATCGCAGAGAAATGCGCATGGGAGCTCCAAGCCTGGTGCACCTCCTTGGAGCAGCAAGTGGAGGCGCATAAATCCGCCCTAGCATCGATGAAGGGGACACCTACCGAGGAGGAAGAGATCCTGAAGCGCGAGGAAGCGCTGGCGTTGGAAGCCACGGAGCGCAGCCTTGAGCTTGAGCGGTTTGAGACGAGGGAGCGCTAAGTCACCCAAGCAGAGGATGCTGTCGATGTGCGTGACGCCAGGGCCCAGGAGGAGGTCGATCGCCGGGTGGCTGAGGCTCGCGCGGATCTTGTGGGCGGGCATTACCTGAAACTGAAGCTCGTGGAAGCCGAAGATGTGGGCAGGACTACTTCCCTCAAGTCAGGGTTGGCTGAGGCGGGACATCGCGAGAGCCGCCGTAGCCGTCCTGATCTCAGGGGAATCTGAGCTGGCTTCTGGCTGTGTCCGGCTGATTCCTCTTCAGCG
>NW_024119979.1:0-11960 GCF_003073215.2 Triticum urartu
GGCACGAATGGCAGATTGTATTTGTTGGTTCTGTATGTGCTATCAAAAACAATGACGTCTCCGAAAGCCTCGTAGTCAAGTCGCGATTGACTATCAGCCCAGAACAGTCCCTTCAGATGGCCATGCTCGTCTACCAAGTACTTGAAGAAAAAATCCACATCTCGCTCTCGCCTCGCCATCATGTGCATGATCACCGTTTTAGCATCACCGGCACTCATTGTCTCCTGCTTATTAGCATGGCAGAAATTATAAACGTCCCTCTTTATGCATCCAACCTTATCAAATCCACCGTATTGAAAGCACAAAATATCCATAATACGGTATTTGCGGATCCCACATTTTTCCATGTCCGCAATGTCCGCTTTCTGCTCATCGCTAATTCGTCTGTGCGAACGCAGCAGACAAGAAAGATCCCGTGGGGCTAGAGGATGGTTGTGCTCATTGATGAAATCCTTGACAAACCACCGACCGGTTTCCTCCTGTCTCGTAATGACCAATTTAGCATTACACCCAACACGAGTTAAACTTCGTGGCCTCCTTTTTCTATCTTCCATCTTTCTTTTCATGTGCTTATCTTCGCGAAACCCTTGACGACTACACACAATTTTCCTTAAAATTATGTATTTGTTGGATCCATCCCACTCAACGTAGCTTTTCCTCACACTAAAACCTTTTTCAAGAGCATATTTGTTGTAGAATTC
The DNA here is from genome assembly GCF_003073215.2 of Triticum urartu. NCBI lineage: Eukaryota > Viridiplantae > Streptophyta > Magnoliopsida > Poales > Poaceae > Triticum > Triticum urartu. The sequence continues at coordinate 702 of NW_024119979.1, forward strand.
ATAGCCTTCAGCCTCACTATCAAACATCTTGCTGACAACATTTACATACTCGAACATACTCTCATCACTTGCATATGCTATGTCTTCCTGCATATGACATGTGAGGGAAACCAATCATCAACATATTTCTGTTTATCAATGTTGCAGGTGTAAAATAGCTCATAGGCAAAGACAAGTGCATAGAAAAGACTTTGCTGGTTTGACATGTGAGGGAAACCAATCATCAACATCCAACAAGTAGTATCTCATCTTCCTTTAAACTATATTTCATGCGCTATGCAAACCTAAAGTGATGATGACTTTAATAAACTAAATGAAGTGAACTATGGAACCAGTATCTCATATTCCTTTACTATATCTCATCTCAAACGTCAACATCTTACTTAAACAAACATGATGCGATTAGCTCAAGAGAAACTATGCCACGATGAAGCTTTCCATTCGTTGTTCTAGTCCGTACCCGGATCTTGTGGGGTTGAGGTTGTACTGCATGCACGGTGGAGGGGCGCAACGGCCAAGAGAACGAGCAGAACGCCAAGCCGAATTCATACCTTAAGGATGGTACGCGCGAAGAGATGGGATCGCCGCCGCGGTCGCCGCCGATTCAGCCGGCGCAGATCCGGCCTTCTTCTTCTTCGGTGACGGCATGGGGGGCTGGGGTTGGTTGGGTGGAGGACGAGGACGATGAATTTATTCCTCTCGCCGGGCAGGTCGACGACGGAGAAGGTCCATATCTTGAGGGGCGTTGTTTCCTAGGATTGCCAGTACTTTCCCAATCACCGTAAAACACCTCTATCTTTAGATCCACCGTTACGATCACAATTATTTTCCTGAGCTCTGGTGATTACTCCCAAGGATTACTCTACCAAATAACATTACCGAGGTATCACTGTGTGCATGGCTGGCTATTCATGTGTAGTACGTCAGTTTGTGGCCTTCTCTGTTTTGTCAAATGCCAGTACTTGCTTTGTGACCCTTGATGTAATGTCTGTCAACTTCCAAAGTGTCACGTAACTATGTATCTGTATCTTGAATATCGACATGTCGTAAACCTGTAGCCCTTTGAAACAGGACCTGCTGTCTATTGGTATTACTGATATAAAAGAGAAATTTTGTTTGTGCTGATGCAAGAGGGCAGCAACCTTGACGTGGCGATCACGTCGCTCCTTAGCGTGGAGAAGTAGTGCCACCTGGCCGGCAGCAGGAAGTCCGCCGATCGTCGAGATCTGCTTCAAGACGGCGCCTGGAAGAAGCTCAATGACCAGACCATCGTCCTCTCCAAGTGGAGGGGCCAGTTCAAGCAGGTACAACTAGCTCACCATAGCTAGCTCCTCCTCCAACTTCCTTCTTCAATCGTGTCAAACTTGAGCCTGTAGCTACTATTCAGATATCGCGTCAGATTTATTCTTTATGTCATAAGAATTGGCTATTCAGAGAAGCTACATTGTTTTCTGGAAGGAAGAAACTGGAATTTATGTAGTAGAAATATGTTAGCTGGCTATGTGTGAAGGAAGTAGTAGGTCTTAAATATGTTTTGTTTAGCTTGATGCGTTTATGCAATGGATGTTTGTCACATCTGTAAGGGGTCGAAGACATGCCCTTCGCATACCCAACGCTGATGGCTTGCTGTTCCTTATTCTGTGATTTGCCTTTTCTCGATATGGTGCACTACTAGATTATGAAACTGTAAACCAGTCCGGGATTGTGATTGGTGTGTCTGTTGGTTGGAAGCAGATAATGAGAAACGTAGTAGGATTCAAATGATGCTCCGATTGGTCGCCAATTGGAGCTGATTTATTCCTCACATGCATAGACATAAAGAGAGAGGTGAGGATCCACGTGTGCTAATGTTCTATCATTTTTCATTAACAGAAGTTCAGCAAAATAGCTAGGGTCGAAAACATGAAGCAGTTGGACTAGAACATTGTGTACCACTTCTTTCATAATATGGCCTTTAATTCCCTTTAGTTTGCATATATTATTTCTTCGCCTGAGTGATGGTTTTAGATACTTCCGTCGAAAAAATATACAGTTTTAGATACTTGATCCATGTTCAGGTAAGCTAAAATGTTGAGTGTTTCTCTCTAAATCATAGAGAGAGAAATTCACGAGTTTTGAGCTATAAACATGACATGGTCTTTGTTGTCAAGTTGTGTTCAATTCTTTCCATGTAGAATTTACCAACAATTCTTGCATACATCCTAGACAAATAAAGAGCTAGATAAAGCTAGCCACCAGAGTTTTTGTACATGACATATGCAGGTGGGAGAGCTTGTTGTTTGTCTTGTTGCTTAGTGTGTACATGAGCGTGCTCCCACCGTGTGCGCGCCCAGCCGTCCATGAGGTCAAGCGACCACTTGTATTTGTGGATGAGGAACACGCCGGCGTTGAGGCCAACCCGGGACCTCAGTGACACGCGTCGGTGTCGAGACACCAGACCCACTCGACCTCCGGGTGGGCAAGCATGGTGGTGTGAACGCGGCAAGGATCTTGGCCCAATATGCTACCATGGTGGGCTGCATCAGCCGTGTTGTACAAGAGCTTGATCCTATGGAGGCGGCTATAGCCCATAGTCGAGAGTTTTGTTGAGGAAGTGTAGGAGCACATTGCTGCTTGCCGCTTTGTTGGTTCACAGGTGGGACTGCGATCCTGCTCGACACCATGAGCATGCAGTCCCCAAGATCACACCAAGTACCGAGCCTAAGGAGAAAACACCCGGGCAGATGTCTGTGAAGCGGTGTACACCGTCCTGCTCATGCCGCTGGAGGGACAGAGAGGAGGACTCGGCCATGAGGTGCTGGAGCAACGGGAAGGACCCGTCGCCGCTAGCGGCGGTGGTGTGGTCCACGTTGGCCTCCGGCCGCAACGGCGGCGTGGACAAAGCGAGTGTAGCTGCGAGATCGGAGAGGTCGGCGCGCTAGCAGGTGCGGAGACGTCGACACGAGGTGGTCGGGGAGGACCAAACGACGAGCGAAAGGCCCGGGGCGTGCATGCAGAAACTTCATTTCTCTGCCTTTTTGTAGAATGCTGCCAATAATGTTTTTTTTTTTTGAATTTTTATCATGCGAGACAAGTTCTTCCTTTTGTTCATATATATACAAATCTGATATATTGTTGGCACATATTCTTCCTTTTGTTCGATATAGTGCTATATTTTCACTGAACATATACGAAACTAGCCCGTTCTACCTTTCTGGTTGTGAGCATCATATGTGTTAGACAAAGAATCATTTATTAAATGAATAATAGTGCCTAATGAGTTTCACTAATGAAACACCATTGAGAAAGTCACATTTATTTGTAGCGAGCCATGCTTCCTATCTGTTCTGGTTGTTTTCTGTGTTATGTTTCTGAATATGTATCCAGAACAACTGGTCTAAAGTTGGGTATCTACATGAGTTGTAGTTTGTTTTTTTAGCAAAATATAGCTACTAGGATGATCTGGTTATCAGCTTTATGCACAAACATCCAATATAAATTTTCAAGGAGTGACACTGCAAGACCAGCACTGTTTTCCTGCACATTTGCATATAGTTTCAGTTGATATGATAGTAAACTTGCTCTCAACGACTCTGATCTTACAAAATATTAGGTCTCCTTAGTTCCAAATATGGTTTTACAGGTTCTAAAATAATTTCTTTGATGCCAGGTGCCATGCTGTGGAGAACAATGAGAGATTATCAAGGTGGAGCGATGGTGAGTGTGGAGCTCATGATCATCACTTCATCACCATGAAGCAGGAGACATGGTATAGCTTTGCCATGGCGAGGTTCTCACCTTCTTTGCGAGTTATTTGTTGATATGCTCGGGCTTAAGACTGTGTTTGCGGCATCACGGGTAAGTCAAGCTTCAAAAATGCCCAGTCGTCTATTCTATCTTCTATGCTTTTTGTATGTGGCATCGATATTTATTCAATGGTTCCGATATTTATGTACAAAGCTGGAAATGGACAGGTAGTACTATATATTACTATTGGTTGCCCATAGAGTAGGTCCATGCAGGTTTCCTTAGTAATGTAAAGCTGAAAATAACCAAGGTCTTCTGAAAATCAGAAACTACTATACCAGTTTTTCATGTCTCGGTGAATCTAGAACAATCTTATTAATTATTCACAATTTCATGTACTAACAATTAAGATGTCTCGTTAGCTGAATGCTGCTGCACTCTATAAATAAGTAGAGAGTTCCATGCATGGAGGAACTTACCCAATTCTTGGCAAAGGGAAGTTGAAGATTCTCTGGCAGATAATGTATTGGTCGGCGTGGACTTCCCCCCTTCTTGCTCTATTACTGCTGGCTGCATGAGAAGTACCACATTTTGTTTCTACACTGGCTTTGATGAATTATTTCTTGATTTCCTAAATAAAAGTTAATTACCCGCAGTTTGCAGCTGGTATAACCTTGTAAACATGGTGATGTATGCCATTTGTACTTGGTCCTAAAAGTTATTGTGGATACAAACCTTTCGGAAATTGTAGCATTATTCGTAGGCTGTGGCAGAACTTTACGAGGCCAATAGATAAAGAAAGGCACCTATTAAGCAGATATTAGTCTTGTATTTTATAGGGCAATGCATTATATACTTGATGTTCTGCATATGTGACTGCAACCTATATGTTTTTTGTCATCTCTATTGGTCATTTTGCCCATGTTTTAAAGCAATTTAAGTGGTGCTTTTGGAAGGTTTTTATTTTTAGTTGTGTAACGGTGTTTTTGTGACCAAAAAGGCAAAAAGCATGTGCTGTTGTATTTCAGTCCCATGTGAAGTGCAACGTTCATGTGTGTGAAAGTTTTTAGGATCTCTCATAAATAATGTTCAGTTTTAGTATCCAGTTTTTGCTGCTTCTCACGCACCCAGGCGTGCTTCCTGCATTGCCATGAATGCACATCAATGGCTACATCTTGCTTTTGTTACAGTTGGTACTATTTTGATTTGTGATCCGGTCTATAAAAAAGGGATCAAAGAATAAACCAATTGGCCAGACTTTGTCGAGGCGGCAGTGATGAAAGAATATCAGATACGTGTCTTCGCCTTCAAGATTACAAGGGGAAACCATCGCTCAATGTCCATACGCTTTCAAAGGTTAAGGTACAAAATCAGAAGTGCATTGTCTATAAAAGAACATTTTATGGTTCATCTATCTCACAAACTATTCACATCAGGTCATATGGAATGGCACTCATGGAGTTAATCGAAAAGGCAGTTGAACCAAGCATTAGTATGCCTAACTATGACTTCGCATAGTTTTCCTGTCTTCACAGCCATTTGGTCTTGCATTTGCAATCTCATTTTCCTACTCTTACTATTGAACTTATATCTAATTAGTTTTTGTAATCTCACTGATGTCCATACTGAACTTGATGCTACCTAGCTCATGGGACGGATTGAATGCAATTAGCTATTGTAGTCTCATGACCGTGCTAAACTCATGATGCCATGCTTCTGGTACAGACTACAGAGTGAATGTTTGTTCTTTCTCTTAAACCCGAAAATCAGTTGTTCTTTCTCATGAACATGCGTTTGATATTTATTCGCTTGCCCAAGTCGTTAGGACCGGCACCCTCGCGCCAAGGCGCGTTACCGATCTACTACTAGTACATTGGCACATGCAAAGCACGTCCACGATCAATAGTTCTGTTGGGTTCAAAACAAATAATATTTTCCTAAAAAATCAAATTATGAATAAATATAGTGACATACATGAGACGTTGATTATTAATCTACCATATAGTTATTTTGTCGGCTATCTAGTTTCGACTCTTGAAATGGATTATTTGTATACAATGGTCTACCACAAAAATGTTTAAAACACGGAGAGAAAAAACCAAGGATGTAATTTTTTTTTGGATTGCTTACCACATGTGTCACTTGGTGATCAAGGATGTAAATTGCTACTGCTACTTTTGAGGTGCTCAACTGTTTGCATTATCTTTTGGTTAAATAATTGTTAGCATTTTTTTTGCAAAAATGTCCATTCAGCTAAAAAAAAGAATAGAAAAGTTGTAGAACAAAGTACTCCCTTCATTTTTTTTAGTTTGCATATAAGATTTGGTCAAAGTCAAACTTTATAAAGTTTGACCAACTTTGTAGAAAAAAACATCAACATCTACAATACTAAAGATATATGGTATGAAAATTAATTTCATGATGCATCTAACAATGTTGATTTCATATTGTGAATCTTGATATATTTTTCTATAAACTTAGTCAAAATTAACATAGTTTGATTTTGACCAAATCTTATATGCAGACTAAAAAGAAACGAAGGGAGTACCGAACTTTGCCTCAACTATCATCCCATATTTACTAGAAGAACCCCCGTGCGTTGCAACGTGGCCACATTAACTTTAAGAGTTCAATATTAATTATGTTAATATTACATTTAATATTTTCATACATATCAAGTGACATTGGCAACCTTTTTTACCATCAAATCATCCTCACACACACACACTCCCTCCGTCTTCCTCACTCTCTCTCCCCCTCTCCCTCTCTCTCCTCCCCTTTCCCTCTCTCTCTCCCCCTCTCCCTCTCTCTCCCTCTCTCTCTCTATAACACACACACACACACATATTCATCTTATTGGGTATGGGATGTAGAGGTTAATTGTTTACTTTGTTTGGAGATTGAATTGTGCACGAATCGAATACTTTATGACAATTTGAAAGCGGGCACTTCTGCGTGTCTAGAATACCAAATTAGTGAGAACTTTAAAGGGAAATATTCATATAAGCAAGCGGCAGTGGAGTAGAAACTGCAAGGCAATAGTGAGTCTACAATTTGAGAAGCTCTAACACTTGGAGAACATGGAAGAGCTAGCCTTAAAATGGCCCAGCTTCGTCCTAGCTAGGAATTCTTCCGGTTAAATAAGGAGTAGAACAACTACGTCCATATGTCGTGGATCAGCAAAAACACACCCTAGTTAACTCACCCATTTGAATGTCTTGCAAATTCAGCGGTAAATATACCAACATACATAAATAGTTATGTTTCTTCTGGAAATTGCTTTACCACACACAACACAACGCATACATGCATGGAATGGAAAAGGGGGGAACATGGAACTTGGGGAAAATATAATGAATCAAATTACGGAACAATGTGAAGTTGGTGTTGGAGAGCTTCTTCTTGCAATCCTTCCTCCACTGGTGACACATAACGTAGGTGTCCGCTCCTCCTTCCTGGAATCACCATTCAAAACAATGGTTTAGCAGGAGAAAAATATCAAGAAACTCAAGTAACAAGGCATGGATCTTTTGCTGAAGGAAAGTAACAGTGAAACTATATGTGCAGTAGGCAGTAGGACTACTGACATGCGCACCGCGAGGCGGGGCTGATGCATAAGCACAACATGGCCTTGTTGAAGCCAAGGAGAGACCATAGGTCGGTTGCGCTGCGGAGTCGGGTGCCATCGCGTCAGTGACCAGGTCCAATGCATCTGTCTGAGCACCTCTTGCAACGACGTGCCGCGCGCAGTCTTGGACCCGAGACCGGCGGCAACCCGCATCACCGTGCGTCCCTGCGCGTCCTCCGTGTCGGCCTTCTTCATAGCGCCACATCATGCGCCGACACGGGAAACGCGGGGTGGCCGGAGGCGTGGTGTGATCTAGCAGGAGGCAGCACTCTACCCCTTTCTTCTCTCTAGGCACGTCCATCTGCAGTTAATCGATCGGATCAAAGGGGATTGCCAGCCAATTTATTTCCTTGGTCAACACATGCTTCACTTGGAAGGAGGGATTGCTCGTTGATTTCCTTCCTTGGGAGGGACTCGGGGGAGGAGCGAGCAACGCAACAAAAAATCAGAGGGATTGTGTATTGATCGGTGGAACCTGGTAACGAATGGTTTTGGTACGTGAATTGATTGTTGCCTTGTGCGTTTGGTTTTGGTATTTGAAGATTGATTACCATTCGTTAGTTGGGTTACCAAAGAAGAAATCAATCACTATATGTGAATTCATTGTGTTACCAAATAAACGTTGTGTTTGTCCGCCCAATGGGAGAGGGGCGAATAAAAAACCAACGAAAAAAATCGACGAAACTGGAAGGTGGGATCGTTACTACGGGGGATTGGGAGGTGGGAGGAAGGACGAAAAAAAACCCAAAAAAGATGAGACGAAAATTAACCGCGAAAACTACTAACTGAGACATTAGGAATAGAGATGTCACGTACATGTGTACTAATCACTGACCTATACAATTGTGGCCCTTACGGCCCTACGTTCACATCTTTGGAAGAGTGCATTGAAACGGATGGAAAAGCTACATACAGAACAACACCTCACGTGAGCTAAGCCCTTGTGACCCACGTATCAGTGAGTGGAATGGTCCTAATCTGGAGTGTGAAAGAACACTCTAGAGTATAGTCTCGTTGCTTTTATTTTCTGACAATGAGTACTGCGCCGTGACAGTAGGGAGAGCACGACAGTGGTAGGCAGCACCGCGAATCCCTGCACTTTGGGCCGCTAGATTGCTTAATCGGACGGTTGATGTATGTGCACGTAGCTCCATAACTGAGCAAATTTGATATCAGCCATCAGATTTAAAAGATCCAACGGTTCGTATGCATCTATACTGGTACACTATATAGGAGTATAGATATAGATATAGATAATGGGATTGACTATGTGCAAGTTGACTGAATGTTGTTTTTGGGTAAGTCGCCTGACCAAAATTAGGGTCAGTCACTTGTTTTACTGCCGGGCTCACGTACACAACCCGTATGCATGCATGCTCACACAATCCCGCCACAGGACCCAGGCTGCATGCGTGCATGCTCACGAACACAATCCCACCACGGACCCGGGCTGCATGCGTGCAAGCTCAGTTGCTCACGTACACAAGCCGAACATCAGTAATTATATAAGATATAAAAAATAATAAAATTAAAATAACGAATTTTTATAAGCAAGAATACACTAGCAGCATTGGTATTGCCTTTTAAGAATATAAGAAAAAATGAAAAAAAAAAAACATGCACACAGCATAAATTCGAATCACACTTTCGGTAATACACATATTTACACACATATTGTATATTACTTGCATGTATATACTTACACACACAGAAATGAAATAAAAGAAGTTTAAGAAATAATGAATTAGTGGCATTAGTATTCCCCTTTAAGAAGAAGAAAATAAAAATGACAAAATTTGCACATAGTTTACACATAAATTGCACTTTTTATAAATATGCAAGAATAACCATATAATAGTGAAATTATATTGTTATTGCCCTTAAAGAAAAAATGAAATAAAAAAATCAAAATCAAAATAATGAAGTTTTCTACGGAAGAATGAAACCCTTCAAAAAGAAACAAAATGAAAAAAAGCAAAATAATGAAGTTTTCTAGGGAATAATGAACCCCTTTAAGAAAAAATGAAAAGAGAAAAAAAAACTTGCACACAAGTTTGTACTTAATTAAATTGCACTTTTAGTACTATGCAAAAAAAAGGAACATATAATGTTGCAATTTTCGCAACAAGTTGTATAAAAATAACTAATTAGTGGCATTATATTCCCCTTTAAGAGAATAAAATGAAAAAATAACAAAATTTGCACATAGTTTACACATAAATTGCATTTTTATAATATGCAAGAATAAGCATATAATAGTGAAATGATATTGTCATTGCCCTTAAAGAAAGAGAATAAAGTAAAATAAAAAGAAAAACAAAATCAAAATAATGAAGTTTTCTATGGAAGAATGAAACCCTTTAAGAAGAAAAAAAACTAAAACTAAAGCAAAAAAATGAAGTTTTGTAGCGAATAATGAACCCCTTTAAGAAGAAAGAAAAAGAGGGGAAAAATTTACACACAAGTTTGCACTGAAATTGCACGTTTAGTAATATGCAAAAAAGGAACATATAATATGGGAAAACTTTGTTTTTGCCACTCTAGGTTTTGCCCAGTTTGCTTATGCCACTCTAGGATTTGACATTTCACTTTTGCCACTCTTAGCTTTTGACAATATATCACTTTTTCCATTCCGTGGCAAAAGCAAAAAAATTAGAGTGGCAATTGTGATACATGTCAAAAGCTAAGAGTGACAAAAGTGAAATGAAAAATTATCATTTTTGCCACGGAATGACATTTATGATGTAAAAATTCAGGCAACTTACATGTAGCTAAAGTGATATATAATAATATAAGACCAATAATAGGCCTTTTGCTTTAATCATCTTCATTAGATTTAGGAGTACAGTACCTTACACTTCTCTTACAAAATACAATACCCGTTACCTTAGAAATGCGAAAAATTATACTGTACGACCTTATTCCTTGACGTGTCGTCCTTTCAATCACAACTGCAGCGTATGACGACCGTTGTACGCAAATGCATGCATGTAATTATATATATCGGTATAAATAGCAGTATATCTTAGATATAGATTCACCGTGAGGCACTCAGGCATCGGCCAAATCCACGAGGAGAGGTGTGTCGTTGTCCCCTTTCTCCACGGTGAAGGTCTTGAGCATCTGCTTCCCCGTCGCCGTGGTGACCTCCACGACGTACCTGCCGTAGAAGCCCCTGAACTTGAAGTCCCCGTCGCCGTCGACGCTCCCGCGCGCGTCCGTCTTCCACTCCCTCTGGAGGTTGAGGAACATCTGGCCGGCCTCGTTGACGGTGCCGTCGGCGTCGACGAGCCAGGAGTTCTCGCGCCACATGGTGCCCTGCATGAAGCCCCAGAAGACGACGCCCTCCACCGCCGGGTGCGCGTAGGCCTCCCGGAGCACCACCTCCAGGTCCTTGGCGCGGAGGCTGACGTCGTACTCGGGCACGTCCAGCTCGGTGAACCAGATGGGCACGCCGGTCTTGGCGAGCCTGTCGATCGCGGCGCAGATGACCTCCCCGACCGGGTTCTGCACGTGGCCCTGCAGGCCGATGCCGCCCACCACGGCGCCGCAGCTCTGCAGCCACACCACCTGCTCGGCGTACTTCTCCGGCGTGGCGTTGGGGTCGTTGGCACGCTCCACGTTGTAGTCGTTGACGAAGAGCGCGGGCTCCGGGTCCAGCCGCGCCACCTCCTTGAACATATACGCCGGGATGTCCTCCTCGCCGAGGCGGTCGCGGAAGAAGCGGCCGTGAAGCATCTCGTTGTTGACGTCGTAGTGCTTGAACCTGCCGGCGTAGCGGGAGACGAGGCCCTGGAGGCGGCTCTGCATGGCGGACCTGAGCTGGTCCTTGTTGAGGTTCTTGACCCACTGCTGCACGTCGCCGTCGACGGACCAGAAGACGCAGGGGCCGCGGGCGCGTCTTC